>NC_143546.1:5140557-5145557 GCF_031878675.1 Megascapheus bottae
TGGACGCTGAGATCTGAGGACCCGGTTCAAAGCCAGCCTGGGCAGGAAAGTCCGTGAGACTCTTTATTTCCAATAAACTAACCAGGAAAAAAAAAAGCCAGAAGTGGAACTGGCTCAGGGACAAGAGTTCAAGCCCTGGGACTGACAAACACACAATAATAATAATAATAATAATAATAATAATAATAATAATAATAATGCTGGAGCTTCATAAAAGGCTCCAGGCCCCAAGCTGTTGCTATAGATTGTACTTAACCCATCTAGATTCATTCTACAAATCCAGCACACTTACCGACACTCTGTAGGTCTGATCTGGCCTCCTTCTAGTTCTAGAAACTCAAGCCATCTGCTTTTGTTCTGTGAAATCAGGTCAAGTGTGTGCAAGCTGAGGGGGTCGTCAAGGACTCAGTCAGCAGGCACAGTCTTCCATACAGACAGCAATGACTTGGTGAGCATTTATTTACCCTGCATCCGTCTCACCTACCTGGTTTTCTGCCTGGGTTGTAGAAAGGGAAGCCAGGCTTCATTCACTTGCATGGTTTATTGATTGCTTCTTATCATGTGCCAGGCATTCTGTGTGGAAGGAGAATCAAGAAGGAGATGGGAGTTTGGCCCTAGTGGTTAAAGTGCTTGCCTAGCATGCAAGAAGACCCGGGTTCGATTCCTCGGGTACCACATACATAGAAAAAAGCCGGAAGTGGTGCTGTGCTCAAGTGGTAGAGCTCTAGCCTTGAGAGAAAAAAAAAAAACCACAGGGGCAGTGTCCACCCACCTGTTGCAAAATGTGAGTCAGTCAACTATCAGACCACAATCTCAGGGATGAGCAGAAGTTCTGGAGTCTCATTTCGGTGGAACTGCTGTTAGCTCCAGAAGGTGGGCATGCCAGTTCACTCTTCCTCCTCTCCGTGCACCCTTCAAAGGGGAAAGGAATAAAGAAAAAAAAACCCAATAATAAAAGCTTCCAGGCCCCGAGTTTATAAGAATAAGTCTCCCTTTACCACTTAGGAGGAGGTGGCAGGGTGGGAAGTAAAAATTGCACATTAAATGGTGCGTGCGATGAAGCTAAATAAAATCTGGTGCATGGGCAAAGAAGATGCCAAGCAGGGAAAAGACAGCACTGGAGAGCCAGGAGATAAATCATATCTGAACACTGGCCATCCCACACCCATCACGCCAGCTACTCAAGAGGCTGAGCTCTGAGGATCCCAGTTCGATGCCAGCCCCAGGCAGGAAAGTCTGGGAGACTCTTATTATCTCCCATGATCCATCTAAAAGCTAGGGGTGGGGGCTCAGGCAGTAGAGCACCCATCTTGAGGGAGAATGTGTGTGCTGAGGCCTGCATGCACACACACACTCACACACACACAGTACACAGACCCAGGCCATGGAAAGGCATTTAGGAGAAAGCCTGGCGTTTGCTGTTTCCAGTTGATTCCTCAGCCTTGCTTTGCAACCATGGAACCTTCTGCCCATGCTTGGAGGGCTACCCAGAAGAGGGGGGGCCAGTCAGACCCTCCACGCCAGCCTCTGGCACCCCAGCAGGGCCCCAGAAGATCTTGCAGCTTCCTTACCCCCCCCCCACGGGTGTGTCTCCGCCATGACACATCCGGGCCTCCAGACAGGCCCTGTCTTCCAGCAGCCTGGAAGAGTCCTCCAAGCTGAATTGGGGGGGGTTCAGTGGAAGTGGGGGGATCATGGATTCAGAGAACCACCTCAGACTGGATTCAGGAATTCCACCCTGTTTCTTGTCCCTTTTCCTGCCATGGTCAGAACTGGATGAGCTCTTCCCTGCTTTCCAGGGCCTCAGTTTCCCCAAGTGGGCAGAGAGAGGAATGGGGGTGCCCCAGTGTTTCTGGCTTGCCCCCTGGCTTCCAGTTGGCTGTACCAGTGTGTGTGTGTGTGTGGCTCAGAGGACAGAGGCGGGGGGCGGGCAGCCAGGAGGAGGAAGCTGGGGTGCAGAAGGCCCGGTGCCAGCCCCGCTGCCTTTGTGCCTCTCAGCCAGGGGCGCCCGGGATTGTTCTCCCAGGAGGTCTCGGCTGGCAAGGCCGCCAGCCTCACCACTCAGGCGCCACGGATCGTTTCATGATTTCATCAAGGTTCATTATGGCAGGGAGAAGACCAGTAATAAAACATGATTCCAAGCGTCTCCAATGAACACTTTGAAAGCCATAATTCCTCGTGTGTGCGTGCGTGTGTGTCTCTGTGTGTGTGTGAGTGTGTGTGTGTGTGTGTGTGCACACCTCGCTGGGCTGCCTCTCTGACTGCGCTCACAGAAAGCTGGGGAGATTTGCACCGCTGTGACAGAGCCATTGACCTTGGCCTTGGTTGAAGTAGGAAAGGAAGAAGGAGGAGGAGGAGGAAGAGAAGGAGGAGGAGGAGGAAGAGGAGGAGAAAGAGGAAGAGGAGGAGGAAGAGGAGGAGGAGGACAAGAGGAGAAGGAGGAAGAGGAGGAGGAAGAGGAGGAGGAGGAGAAAGAGGAGGAGGAGGAGAAAGAGGAGAAGGAAGAAGAGGAGGAAGAGGAGGAGGAAGAGGAGGAGGAGGAAGAGGAGGAGGAGGAGAAGAGGAGGAGGAAGAGGAGGAGGAAGAGGAGAAGGAGGAGAAAGAGGAGAAGGAGGAAGAGGAGGAGGAGGAAGAGGAGGAGGAGGAGAAAGAGGAGGAGGAGGAGGAAGAGGAGGAGGAAGAGGAGGAGGAAGAGGAGGAGGAGAAAGAGGGGGAGGAGGAGAAAGAGGAGAAGGAGGAAGAGGAGGAAGAGGAGGAAGAGGAAGAGGAGGAGGAAGAGGAGGAGGAAGAGGAGGAGGAGGAGGAGAAGAAAGAGGAGGAGGAAGAGGAGGAGGAAGAGGAGGAGGAGGAGAAAGAGGAGGAGGAAGAGGAGGAGGAGGAAGAGGAGGAAGAGGAGGAGGAGGAAGAGGAGGAGGAGGAGAAAGAGGAGGAGGAGGAGGAAGAGGAGGAGGAAGAGGAGGAGGAAGAGGAGGAGGAGAAAGAGGGGGAGGAGGAGAAAGAGGAGAAGGAGGAAGAGGAGGAAGAGGAGGAGGAGGAAGAGGAGGAGGAAGAGGAGGAGGAAGAGGAGGAGGAAGAGGAGGAGGAGGAGGAGAAGAAAGAGGAGGAGGAGGAGAAAGAGGAGGAGGAGGAGGAGGAGAAAGAGGAGGAGGAGGAGGAGAAGGAGGAGGAGAAAGAGGAGGAAGAGAAGAGGAGGAAGGAGGAAGAGGAGGAGGAGAAAGAGGTCGAAGAGGAGGAGGAGGAAACAGAGAGGAAAGAAAGGAGGGAGGGATGGAGAAAGAGACAGGGAGGGAGGGAAGGAAAGAAAGAAGGAAGGGAAGAGGAGGAGGAGGAGAAAGGGAAGAGGCAGGGTTCTATCCCCCTCCTCTCCCCTGGAACCTGATTGCCATTTCTCTGGCAGTGCAGGGAGCTGGTGGCCGGGTGACTTCGTTATGTGTCACGGCCAGCTGGGGGTGTGAACAGGCCGGTCACCAGAGGCCAAATCCACCCCAAGCCAATGGCAGTCACTGGGGTGCAGGAGGGGGGACAGGCTTTCCCCTCCTTTCTCTTCTGTGTCTCTGTCCCCTCCCCATGCCTGCTCACGCTTGGGGGAGGCTGTGGTGTATTGGGGTGGGGGCTGGATGTCCCAGGGGTGGAGGAAAGCCCCCTTTTTTCTTCTGCAGGCCGTGGGTTCGAATCCTCAGTGGAACTGGAAAGGGCTGAGCTGGAGGCATGGGCTTCCGTCACCAGAGAAGCCCTGGGTTCGATTCCTCAGTACCCCATACCCAGAAAAAAGCCAAGTGGCTCAAGTGGCAGAGCACTAACCCTGAGCAAAAGGAGTTCATAGGCGTGTATAGGCCCTGAGTTCAAGACCCGGGACTCCTCCCTACACAGATGCACGCACACCCATAAAGGTGGGAGCGGGGACGGCAAGGGTGACATTTTCCAATAAGAAGCTCTAGCCCTGTGCCCAGCACCGTCATCATAAGAGGACTTTCTGTAAGTTAGAGGCACCCCAGGGCCTCACATTCTGCCATCCTGTCGGGGAGGGGGCCTGGGGTGCGGGGAGCACTGTTAGGGAGCTAAGGAGAAAGCGCGGTGGACATAACAGGAGGCAGATGATGGGAGTCCCATCGGGATGCTTCCGGTTCCAGGGCTGCCCTGGGCTCCTCCTGCTCACACTCTTCTTCCCAGCATGCCCTGGGCTCCTCCTGCTCACACTCTTCTTCCCAGCATGCCCTGGGTTCCTGCTCACACTCTTCTTCCCAGGATGCCCTGGGCTCCTGCTCAAAAACATCTTCCCATAATGCCCTGGGTTCCTCCTGCTCACACTCTTCTTCCCATGATGCCCTGGGTTCCTCCTGCTCACACTCTTCTTCCCATAATGCACTGGGTTCCTCCTGCTCACACTCTTCTTCCCATAATGCACTGGGTTCCTCCTGCTCACACTCTTCTTCCCATGATGCACTGGGTTCCTCCTGCTCACACTCTTCTTCCCATGATGCCCTGGGCTCCTCCTGCTCACACTCTTCTTCCCATGATGCCCTGGGCTCCTCCTGCTCACACTCTTCTTCCCAGGATGCCCTGGGCTCCTGCTCAAAAACATCTTCCCATGATGCCCTGGGTTCCTCCTGCTCACACTCTTCTTCCCATAATGCCCTGGGTTCCTCCTGCTCACACTCTTCTTCCCATAATGCACTGGGTTCCTCCTGCTCACACTCTTCTTCCCATAATGCCCTGGGTTCCTCCTGCTCACACTCTTCTTCCCATAATGCACTGGGTTCCTCCTGCTCACACTCTTCTTCCCAGGATGCCCTGGGTTCCTGCTCAAAAACATCTTCCCATGATGCACTGGGTACCTCCTGCTCACACTCTTCTTCCCATGATGCCCTGGGCTCCTCCTGCTCACACTCTTCTTCCCAGGATGCCCTGGGCTCCTGCTCAAAAACATCTTCCCATAATGCCCTGGGTTCCTCCTGCTCACACTCTTCTTCCCAGGATGCCCTGGGCTCCTGCTCAAAAAC
>NC_143546.1:5153057-5155557 GCF_031878675.1 Megascapheus bottae
TTCCAATCCAGGCTCCCGCCTGGCATCCTAGCTACTCAGGAAATTGAGCTCTGAGGATCCCGGTTCAAAGCCAGCCTGAGGAGGAAAGGCCCTGAGACTCTTTATCTCCAATGAACCAGCAGGAAACTGGAAGGGGTGGCGTGGCTCAAATGGTAGAGTGCTAGCCTTGAGCATAAAGAAACTCAGAAAACAGCACCCAGGTTCTGAGTTCAAGTCCCAGGACCTACACAAAGGAAAAATTAATAAAAAAACAAACAAACCATGTTGAGCCCTTGAGCCACACAGCAAAACTTTTTTTTAATTTTTTTGCTAGTGAATTGGAGATCAGAATCTCACAGACTTTCCTGCCCTGATTGATTTGAAGCTGTGATTCTCTATATCTCAGCCTCCTGAGTGATTAGGAGACAGGCGTGTGCGTGCGTGCGTGCGTGTCCTGGGCATTCTTCCTTAGCTTTTTCATGCAAGGCTGGCACTCTACCCCTTGAAACACAGCTCCACACTTGGCTTTTGCTTTGGTTTGGTTTCGGTGAGGTCTCCCAGACTTTCCTTCCCCAAGCTGGCTTTGAACCTCTATCCTCAGATCTCAGCTTCCTGAGGTGCTAGGATTTTTTTTTTCTTCTGAATCTCAAAGGTGTGTGTGTGTGTGGGGGGAACAAAGATCACCTCGCTTTATTCAGACAACAGAGAGCCAGGCTGAGGCCCCCACCCTACCCCCCAAAATCTGGACCTTCCCAATTCTCCTTTTCCTGCTCCCTTGTGAACTTTCTGCCTGTCTAGTGATTAGTCCTGGCAGCTTTCCAGGGGTTCTTTTGTCTTCATCATTCACCCACTTTTGATGATATCATAAAGAGCGGGAGGGGGGGTGAGTATTCCAACCCCCCCTCTCCTCTGCCCCCCCCAACCTGGCCCCATGCCCACAGCTTCTAATATAAAGGCACTAATTACTCTTGGCTTTGCCATGCCAGGTGCTGGGGGAGAATTTATTTTATTATATTTTTTTCTGGGCTCAGGGACAGAAGCCAGGCAAATTGGCTTTCATGGAGTCTGTGGCAGGGAAATGGGCCTCAGAGGCTCTACCCTTGTTGGCTGGGGGTTCGAGGCTTCCTCTTTGTTCTCCCCTTTTTCTCCAAGCCTGGTGGAACCAGGAGAATTGTGGTCTAGCTCTGAGTCCTCATTTGCTCTCCAGGTGATTTCCCCGGAGGCCTCACTGGATCTGGGGACCCATGGTCAAGCCAGGAAGGTTAGAATGTTTACTTGATGCATACAGGCAGACACCCGTCATTCGCCCGCTATCCTGGCTTACAGAGGAAGCAGCCATCTGAGAGGATCCTGGTTCAAAGCCAGCTCAGGCAGGAAAGCATGTGGGACTCTTAATCAAACATCAGTCACCCAGAAAAACAACACAAAACAGCTGGAAGTGGAGCTGTGAGAGCAGCAGCCTTCAGTAATAGAATAATAATAATAATAATAATAATAACAATAATAATAATACATTTTTAAAGGCAGTTTGCAATAATGACAACAAAATAGAATCCTGCATTGCAAAGATCAGAACCCCAAGAACCAGTCCCACGGTCCCCTCCTCCCCACCCCTGCCCTGAATCTGTCATACCTCAGACCCACAGCCTGCAAGGGAAAAAATGGGGAGCAAAGTCACCGTGACCCAGCACCCCAGAAAATCAACAGGAGCCAGTAAAGGATTCGAGTGACAGATCTAACCAGAGGAGGGAGCATTCAAAAGGGCAGGGTGGGAGACCGGCCAGTCTGTTCTGGGGCAGGGGCGGGGGGTGGGGAGGGCAGGGGAGGGGTGGGGGAGCTCACACCTGTCCCATTTTTCCCTTCCTTCCTTTTCTCTCTCCCTCCATCTCTCCTTTTTCCTTCCATCCTTCCCTCCTTCCTTCTTTGGCGCTTGTCCTAGCTCTTGAACTCAGGGCCTCCAGCTCTCACCTTGCTTTCTCTACCCAAGGCTGGCGCTTTACCACTTGAGCCACAGCTCCCCTTGTGGCTTTTTGACGCCTCGTCGGAAAACAAGCGTCTCACGGCCTCGTCCTGCCTTGGTTGGCTCTGAACCGAGGTCTCAGCCCTCAGCCTCCTTCCTGGGTGGCTAAGATGGCAGGCGGGAGCCACCAGCGCCCAGCTTCTAGTTAGAGTCTCATGGACTTTCCTGCCTGAGCTGGCTTTGAACTCTACAACTATGGGAAAGGCAGCGAGTGCCATGAGGCCTGTAGAGGAGATATTTGACAACAGCAGACCCAGTGCACCGTCAGGCCTCCATCACGTCAAGAAAATGGGACGGCTTCATTTGTCAGGTCCACCATGGTACTTGCTATTCAGCCTAGAGTTTATTGTGCAACGACTACGGGCCAGGCAGGCATGGTAAGGGATCGAATGGCACTGCTCGTAGCATTCCTCAAGCTGAGAGAAACCCCATGGAGCCCCATCTTCAGTGAGTGACACTTGTGAATGTCATCCATGGCAATGGCAGGAGCCCTTGCAGCCA
>NC_143546.1:5681974-5691974 GCF_031878675.1 Megascapheus bottae
TGGGTTAGGGTTAGCGTTAGGGTTAGGGTTTGGTTTAGGGTTAGGGTTAGGGTTAGCGTTAGGGTTAGGGTTAGGTTTAGGGTTAAGGAAACCTAAGGGTTAGGGTTAGGTTTAGGGTTAGGGTTAGGGTTAGGGTTAGGATTAGGGTTAGGGTTAGGGTTGGGTTTAGTGTTAGCGTTAGGGTTAGGGTTAGGTTTAGGGTTAGGTTAGGGTTAGGGAAACGGTAAGGGTTAGGGTTATGATTAGGGTTAGGGTTAGGGTTAGGGTTAGCGTTAGGGTTAGGGTTAGGGTTAGGGTTAGGGAAACGGTATGTGTTAGGGTTAGGGTTAGGGTTAGGGTAAGGGTAAGGGTTAGGGTTAGGGTTAGGGTTAGAGAAACGGTATGTTTAGGGTTAGGTTTACTGTTATGGTTAGGGTGAGGGTTAGGGTAAGGGTTTGGGTTAGGGTTAGGGTTAGGGTTAGGGTTAGGGTTAGGGTAAGGGTTAGGTTTAGGGTTAGGGTTAGGGTTAGGGTTAGGGTGAAGGTTAGGTTGAGAGTTAGGGCATGGTTAGGATTAGGGTTAGGGTTAGGGTTAGGTTTCGTGTTAGGGTTAGGGTTAGGGTTAGGAAAACGGTAAGGGTAAAGGTTAGGGTTAGGGTAAGTGTAAGGGTTAGGGTTAGGGTTAGGGTTAGGGTTAGCTTTAGGGTTAGGTTAGCGTTAGGGTTAGGGTTAGGGTTTGGGGTTAGGGTTAGGGTTTGTGTTAGGGTTAGGGAAAAGGTAAGTTTTAGGGTTAGGGTTAGGTTTAGGGTTAGGGTTAGGGTAAGGGTAAGGGTGAGGGTTAGGGTTAGGGTTAGGGTTAGGGTTAGGGTTAGGCAAACGGTAAGGGTTAGGATTAGGGTTAGAGTAAGGGTAAGGGGTAGGTTTAGGGTTAGGGTTAGCCTTACGGTTAGGGTTAGGGTTAGGGATAGGTTTACAGTTAGGGTTAGGGTTAGGGAAACGGTAAGGGTTACGATTAGGTTTACTGTTATGGTTAGAGTTACTGTTAGGTTTAGGTTTAGGGTAAGGGTTAGGGTTAGGATTAGGGAAACGGTAAGGGTTAGGGTTAGGGTTAGGGTTAGGGTTAGGGTAAGGGTTGGTTTAGGGTTAGCGTTAGGGTTAGGGTTAGGGTTAGGGAAACGGTAAGGCTTAGGGTTAGGGTTAGGGTTAAGGTTAGGTTTAGGGTTAGGGTTAGGGTTAGGGTTAGCGTTAGGGTTAGGGTTTGGTTTAGGGTTAGGGTTAGGGTTAGCTTTAGGGTTAGGGTTAGGTTTAGGGTTAAGGAAACGGTAAGGGTTAGAGTTAGGGTTAGGGTTAGGGTTAAGGTTAGGTTTAGGGTTAGAGTTAGGGTTAGGGTTAGGGTTAGCGTTAGGGTTAGGGTTTGTTTTAGGGTTAGGGTTAGGGTTAGCTTTAGGGTTAGGGTTTGGTTTAGGGTTAGGGTTAGGGTTAGCGTTAGGGTTAGGGTTAGGTTTAGGGTTAAGGAAACAGTAAGGGTTAGGGTTAGGTTTAGGATTAGGGTTAGGGTTAGGGTTAGGTTTAGTGTTAGCGTTAGGGTTAGGGTTAGGTTTAGGGTTAGGGTTAGGGTTAGGGAAACGGTAAGGGTTAGGGTTAGGTTTAGGGTTAGGGTTAGGGTTAGGGATAGCGTTAGGGTTAGGGTAAGGGTTAGGGTAACGGTATGTGTTAGGGTTGGTTTAGGGTTAGGGTAAGCGTAAGGGTTAGGGTTAGGGTTAGGGTTAGGGAAACGGTATGTTTAGGGTTAGGTTTACGATTATGGTTAGGGTGAGGGTTAGGGTAAGGGTTTGGGTTAGGGTTAGGGTTAGGGTTAGGGTTAGGGTAAGGGTTAGGTTTAAGGTAAGGTTTAGGGTTAGGGTTAGGGTTAGGGTTAGGGTTAGGGTTAGCGTTAGGGTTAGGGTTTGGTTTAGGGTTAGGGTTAGGGTTAGCGTTAGGGTTAGGGTTAGGTTTAGGGTTAAGGTAAGGTTTAGGGTTAGGGTTAGGGTTAGGGTTAGGGTTAGCGTTAGGGTTAGGGTTTGGTTTAGGGTTAGGGTTAGGGTTAGCGTTAGGGTTAGGGTTAGGTTTAGGGTTAAGGAAACCTAAGGGTTAGGGTTAGGTTTAGGGTTAGGGTTAGGGTTAGGGTTAGGATTAGGGTTAGGGTTAGGGTTGGGTTAGGGTTAGGTTTCGTGTTAGGGTTAGGGTTAGGGTTAGGAAAACGGTAAGGGTAAAGGTTAGGGTTAGGGTAAGTGTAAGGGTTAGGGTTAGGGTTAGGGTTAGGGTTAGCTTTAGGGTTAGGTTAGCGTTAGGGTTAGGGTTAGGGTTTGGGGTTAGGGTTAGGGTTTGTGTTAGGGTTAGGGAAAAGGTAAGTTTTAGGGTTAGGGTTAGGTTTGGGGTTAGGGTTAGGGTAAGGGTAAGGGTGAGGGTTAGGGTTAGGGTTAGGGTTAGGGTTAGGGTTAGGGTTAGGCAAACGGTAAGGGTTAGGATTAGGGTTAGAGTAAGGGTAAGGGGTAGGTTTAGGGTTAGGGTTAGTCTTACGGTTAGGGTTAGGGTTAGGGATAGGTTTACAGTTAGGGTTAGGGTTAGGGAAACGGTAAGGGTTACGATTAGGTTTACTGTTATGGTTAGAGTTACTGTTAGGTTTAGGTTTAGGGTAAGGGTTAGGGTTAGGATTAGGGAAACGGTAAGGGTTAGGGTTAGGGTTAGGGTTAGGGTTAGGGTAAGGGTTGGTTTAGGGTTAGCGTTAGGGTTAGGGTTAGGGTTAGGGAAACGGTAAGGCTTAGGGTTAGGGTTAGGTTTAGGGTTAAGGTTAGGTTTAGGGTTAGGGTTAGGGTTAGGGTTAGCGTTAGGGTTAGGGTTTGGTTTAGGGTTAGGGTTAGGGTTAGCTTTAGGGTTAGGGTTAGGTTTAGGGTTAAGGAAACGGTAAGGGTTAGAGTTAGGGTTAGGGTTAGGGTTAAGGTTAGGTTTAGGGTTAGAGTTAGGGTTAGGGTTAGGGTTAGCGTTAGGGTTAGGGTTTGTTTTAGGGTTAGGGTTAGGGTTAGCTTTAGGGTTAGGGTTTGGTTTAGGGTTAGGGTTAGGGTTAGCGTTAGGGTTAGGGTTAGGTTTAGGGTTAAGGAAACAGTAAGGGTTAGGGTTAGGTTTAGGATTAGGGTTAGGGTTAGGGTTAGGTTTAGTGTTAGCGTTAGGTTTAGGGTTAGGTTTAGGGTTAGGGTTAGGGTTAGGGAAACGGTAAGGGTTAGGGTTAGGTTTAGGGTTAGGGTTAGGGTTAGGGATAGCGTTAGGGTTAGGGTTAGGGTTAGGGTAACGGTATGTGTTAGGGTTGGTTTAGGGTTAGGGTAAGCGTAAGGGTTAGGGTTAGGGTTAGGGTTAGGGAAACGGTATGTTTAGGGTTAGGTTTACGATTATGGTTAGGGTGAGGGTTAGGGTAAGGGTTTGGGTTAGGGTTAGGGTTAGGGTTAGGGTTAGGGTAAGGGTTAGGTTTAAGGTAAGGTTTAGGGTTAGGGTTAGGGTTAGGGTTAGGGTTAGGGTTAGCGTTAGGGTTAGGGTTTGGTTTAGGGTTAGGGCTAGGGTTAGCGTTAGGGTTAGGGTTAGGTTTAGGGTTAAGGTAAGGTTTAGGGTTAGGGTTAGGGTTAGGGTTAGGGTTAGCGTTAGGGTTAGGGTTTGGTTTAGGGTTAGGGTTAGGGTTAGCGTTAGGGTTAGGGTTAGGTTTAGGGTTAAGGAAACCTAAGGGTTAGGGTTAGGTTTAGGGTTAGGGTTAGGGTTAGGGTTAGGATTAGGGTTAGGGTTAGGGTTGGGTTTAGTGTTAGCGTTAGGGTTAGGGTTAGGTTTAGGGTTAGGTTAGGGTTAGGGAAACGGTAAGGGTTAGGGTTATGATTAGGGTTAGGGTTAGGGTTAGGGTTAGCGTTAGGGTTAGGGTTAGGGTTAGGGTTAGGGAAACGGTATGTGTTAGGGTTAGGGTTAGGGTTAGGGTAAGGGTAAGGGTTAGGGTTAGGGTTAGGGTTAGAGAAACGGTATGTTTAGGGTTAGGTTTACTGTTATGGTTAGGGTGAGGGTTAGGGTAAGGGTTTGGGTTAGGGTTAGGGTTAGGGTTAGGGTTAGGGTAAGGGTTAGGTTTAGGGTTAGGGTTAGGGTTAGGGTTAGGGTGAAGGTTAGGTTGAGAGTTAGGGCATGGTTAGGATTAGGGTTAGGGTTAGGGTTAGGTTTCGTGTTAGGGTTAGGGTTAGGGTTAGGAAAACGGTAAGGTTAAAGGTTAGGGTTAGGGTAAGTGTAAGGGTTAGGGTTAGGGTTAGGGTTAGGGTTAGCGTTAGGGTTAGGGTTAGCGTTAGGGTTAGGGTTAGGGTTTGGGGTTAGGGTTAGGGTTTGTGTTAGGGTTAGGGAAAAGGTAAGGTTTAGGGTTAGGGTTAGGTTTGGGGTTAGGGTTAGGGTAAGGGTAAGGGTGAGGGTTAGGGTTAGGTTTAGGTTTAGTTTTAGGGTTAGGGTTAGGGTTAGGGTTAGGGTTAGGCAAACGGTAAGGGTTAGGATTAGGGTTAGAGTAAGGGTAAGGGGTAGGTTTAGGGTTAGGGTTAGCCTTGCGGTTAGGGTTAGGGTTAGGGATAGGTTTACAGTTAGGGTTAGGGTTAGGGAAACGGTAAGAGTTACGATTAGGTTTACTGTTATGGTTAGAGTTACTGTTAGGTTTAGGGTTAGGGTAAGGGTTAGGGTTAGGATTAGGGAAACGGTAAGGGTTAGGGTTAGGGTTAGGGTTAGGGTTAGGGTAAGGGTTGGTTTAGGGTTAGCGTTAGGGTTAGGGTTAGGGTTAGGGAAACGGTAAGGCTTAGGGTTAGGGTTAGGGTTAGGGTTAAGGTTAGGTTTAGGGTTAGGGTTAGGGTTAGGGTTAGCGTTAGGGTTAGGGTTTGGTTTAGGGTTAGGGTTAGGGTTAGCTTTTGGGTTAGGGTTAGGTTTGGGTTAGGGTTAGGGTTAGGGTTAAGGTTAGGCTTTGGGTTAGGGTTAGGGTTAGGGTTAGGAAAACGGTAAGTGTTAGGGTTAGGGTTAGGGTTAGGGTTAGGGAAACGGTAAGGGTTAGGGTTGGGGTTAGGGTTAGAGTTAGGGTTAGGGAAACAGTAAGGGTTAGGGTTAGGGTTAGGGAAACGGTAAGGGGTAGGGTTAGGATTAGGAATAGGGAACCGGTAAGGGTAAGGGTTAGGGTTAGGGTTGGGGTTAAGGTTAGGGTAAGGGTAAGGGTGAGGGTTAGTGTTAGGTTTAGGTGTAGGTTTCAGATTAGGGTTAGGGAAACTGTAAGGGTTCGTGTTAGGCTTAGGGTTAGAGTTAGGGAAACGGTAAGGGTTAGGGTTAGGTAAATGGTAAGGGTTAGTGTTAGTGTTAGGGTTAGGTTTACGGTTATGGTTAGGGTTAGGGTTAGGGTAAGGGTTTGGGTTAGGGTTAAGGTTAGGGTTAGGGTAAGGGTTAGGTTTAGGGTTAGGGTTAAGGTTAGGGTTAGGGTTAGGGTGAAGGTTAGGTTGAGGGTTAGGGTATGGTTAGGGTTAGGGTTAGGGTTAGGTTTCGTGTTAGGGTTAGGGTTAGGGTTAGGAAAACGGTAAGTATAAGGTTAGCGTTAGGGTAAGTGTAAGGGTTAGGGTTAGGGTTAGGGTTAGCGTTAGGGTAAGGGTTAGCGTTAGGTTTAGGTTTAGGTTTTGGGGTTAGGGTTAGGGTTAGCGTTAGGTTTAGGGAAAAGGTAAGGGTTAGGGTTAGGGTTAGGTTTGGGGTTAGGGTTAGGGTAAGGGTAAGGGGGAGGGTTAGGGTTAGGTTTAGGTTTAGTTTTAGGGTTAGGGTTAGGGTTAGGGTTAGGGTTAGGGTTAGGCAAACGGTAAGCGTTAGAATTAGGGTTAGGATAAGGGTAAGGGGTAGGTTTAGGGTTAGGGTTAGCGTTACGGTTAGGTGGTTAGGGAAACGGTAAGGGTTACTGTTAGGTTTACTGTTATGGTTAGAGTTACTGTTAGGTTTAGGGTTAGGATTATGGCTGGGTTTGGGTTAGGTTTAGTGTTAGGGTTAGGGTAAGGGTTAGGGTTAGGGTTAGGATTTGGGAAACGGTAAGGGTTAGGGTTAGGGTTAGGGTTAGGGTTAGGGTAAGGGTTAGGGTTAGGGTTAGCGTTAGGGTTAGGTTAGGGTTAGGGTTAGGGAAACGTTATGGCTTAGGGTTAGGGTTAGGGTTAGGGTTAAGGTTAGGTTTAGGGTTAGGGTTAGGGTTAGGGTTAGGGTTAGGGTTAGCGTTAGGGTTAGGGTTTGGTTTAGGGTTAGGGTTAGGGTTTAGCGTTAGGATTAGGGTTAGTTTTAGGGTTAGGGTTAGGATTAGGGTTAGGGTTAGGGTCAGGTTTAGTGTTAGCGTTAGGGTTAGGGTTAGGTTTAAGGTTAGGGTTAGGGTTAGGGAAACGGTAAGGGTTAGGGTTAGGATTAGGGTTAGGGTTAGGGTTAGGGTTAGCGTTATGGGTTAGGGGTTAGGGTTAGGGTTAGGGAAACGGTATGTGTTAGGGTTAGGGTGAGGGTTAGGGTAAGGATTTGGGTTAGGGTTAGGGTTAGGGTTAGGGGTTAGGGTAAGGGTTAGGTTAGGGTTAGGGTTAGGTTTAGGGTTAGGATGAAGGTTAGGTTGAGGGTTAGGGCATGGTTAGGATTAGGTGGTTCTCGGTATGTGTTAGGGTTAGGTTTCGTGTTAGGGTTAGGGTTAGGGTTAGGAAAACGGTAAGGGTAAAGGTTAGGGTTAGGGTAAGTGTAAGGGTTAGGGTTAGGGTTAGGGTTAGGGTTAGGTTTTGGGGTTAGGGTTAGCGTTAGGGTTAGGGTTAGCGTTAGGGTTAGGGTTAGGTTTTGGGGTTAGGGTTAGGGTTTGTTTTAGGGTTAGGGAAAAGGTAAGGGTTAGGGTTAGGGTTAGTTTTGGGGTTAGGGTTAGGGTAAGGGTAAGGGTGAGGGTTAGGGTTAGGTTTAGGTTTAGTTTTAGGGTTAGGGTTAGGGTTAGGGTTAGGCAAACGGTAAGGGTTAGGATTAGGGTTAGAGTAAGGGTAAGGGGTAGGTTTAGGGTTAGGGTTAGCGTTATGGTTAGGGTTAGGGTTAGGGATAGGTTTACAGTTAGGGTTAGGGTTAGGGAAACGGTTAGGGTTAGGGTTAGGGTTAGCGTTAGGGTTAGGGTTAGCGTTAGGGTTAGGGTTAGGTTTTGGGGTTAGGGTTAGGGTTTGTTTTAGGGTTAGGGAAAAAGGTAAGGGTTAGGGTTAGGGTTAGTTTTGGGGTTAGGGTTAGGGTAAGGGTAAGGGTGAGGGTTAGGGTTAGGTTTAGGGTTTAGTTTTAGGGTTAGGGTTAGGGTTAGGGTTAGGCAAACGGTAAGGGTTAGGATTAGGGTTAGAGTAAGGGTAAGGGGTAGGTTTAGGGTTAGGGTTAGCGTTATGGTTAGGGTTAGGGTTAGGGATAGGTTTACAGTTAGGGTTAGGGTTAGGGAAACGGTAAGGGTTACGATTAGGTTTACTGTTATGGTTAGAGTTACTGTTAGGTTTAGGGTTTAGGGTAAGGGTTGGGGTTAGGATTAGGGAAACGTTTAGGGTTAGGGTTAGGGTTAGGGTAAGGGTTAGGTTTAGGGTTAGCTTTAGGGTTAGGGTTAGGGTTAGGGAAACGGTAAGGCTTAGGGTTAGGGTTAGGGTTAGGGTTAAGATTAGGTTTAGGGTTAGGGTTAGGGTTAGGGTTAGCGTTAGGGTTAGGGTTTGGGTTTAGGGTTAGGGTTAGGGTTAGCGTTAGGGTTAGGGTTAGGTTTAGGGTTAGGGTTCGGATTAGGGTTAGGGTTAGGGTTAGGTTTAGTGTTAGCGTAGGGTTAGGGTTAGGGTTAGGTTTAGGGTTAGGGTTAGGGTTAGGGAAACGGTAAGGGTTAGGGTTAGGTTTAGGGTTACGGTTAGGGTTAGGGATAGCGTTAGGGATAGGGTTAGGGTTAGGGAAACGGTATGTGTTAGGGTTGGTTTAGGGTTAGTGTAAGCGTAAGGGTTAGGGTTAGGGTTAGGGTTAGGGTTAGGGAAACGGTATGTTTAGGGTTAGGTTTACGATTATGGTTAGGGTGAGGGTTAGGGTAAGGGTTTGGGTTAGGGTTAGGGTTAGGGTTAGGGTTAGGGTTAGGTTTAAGGTAAGGTTTAGGGTTAGGGTTAGGGTTAGGGTTAGGGTTAGCGTTAGGTTTAGGGTTTTGGTTTAGGGTTAGTGTTAGGGTTAGCGTTAGGGTTAGGGTTAGGTTTAGGGTTAAGGTAAGGTTTAGGGTTAGGTTTAGGGTTAGGGTTAGGGTTAGCGTTAGGGTTAGGGTTTGGTTTAGGGTTAGGGTTAGGGTTAGCGTTAGGGTTAGGGTTAGGTTTAGGGTTAAGGAAACCTAAGGGTTAGGGTTAGGTTTAGGGTTAGGGTTAGGGTTAGGATTAGGGTTAGGGTTAGGGTTGGGTTTAGTGTTAGCGTTAGGATTAGGGTTAGGTTTAGGGTTAGGCTTAGGGTTAGGGAAACGGTAAGGGTTAGGGTTATGATTAGGGTTAGGGTTAGCGTTAGGGTTAGCGTTAGGGTTAGGGTTAGGGTTAGGGTGAGGGAAACGGTATGTGTTAGGGTTAGGGTTAGGGTTAGGGTAAGGGTAAGGGTTAGGGTTAGGGTTAGGGTTAGAGAAACGGTATGTTTAGGGTTAGGTTTACGGTTATGGTTAGGGTGAGGGTTAGGGTAAGGGTTTGGGTTAGGGTTAGGGTTAGGGTTAGGGTTAGGGTTAGGGTAAGGGTTAGGTTTAGGGTTAGGGGTTAGGGGTTAGGGTTAGGGTGAAGGTTAGGTTGAGAGTTAGGGCATGGTTAGGATTAGGGTTAGGGTTAGGGTTAGGTTTCGTGTTAGGGTTAGGGTTAGGGTTAGGAAAACGGTAAGGTTAAAGGTTAGGGTTAGGGTAAGTGTAAGGGTTAGGGTTAGGGTTAGGGTTAGGGTTAGCGTTAGGGTTAGGGTTAGCGTTAGGGTTAGGGTTAGGGTTTGGGGTTAGGGTTAGGGTTTGTGTTAGGGTTAGGGAAAAGGTAAGGTTTAGGGTTAGGGTTAGGTTTGGGGTTAGGGTTAGGGTAAGGGTAAGGGTGAGGGTTAGGGTTAGGTTTAGGTTTAGTTTTAGGGGTTAGGGTTAGGGTTAGGGTTAGGCAAACGGTAAGGGTTAGGATTAGGGTTAGAGTAAGGGTAAGGGGTAGGTTTAGGGTTAGGGTTAGCCTTACGGTTAGGGTTAGGGTTAGGGATAGGTTTACAGTTAGGGTTAGGGTTAGGGAAACGGTAAGAGTTACGATTAGGTTTACTGTTATGGTTAGAGTTACTGTTAGGTTTAGGGTTAGGGTAAGGGTTAGGGTTAGGATTAGGGAAACGGTAAGGGTTAGGGTTAGGGGTTATTGTTAGGGTTAGGGTAAGGGTTGGTTTAGGGGTTAGCGTTAGGGTTAGGGTTAGGGTTAGGGAAACGGTAAGGCTTAGGGTTAGGGTTAGGGTTAGGGTTAAGGTTAGGTTTAGGGTTAGGGTTAGGGTTAGGGTTAGCGTTAGGGTTAGGGTTTGGTTTAGGGTTAGGGTTAGGGTTAGCTTTAGGGTTAGGGTTAGGTTTAGGGTTAAGGAAACGGTAAGGGTTAGGGTTAGGTTTAGGGTTAGGGTTTGGATGATTGTTAGGGTTAGGGTTAGGGTTAGGGTTTGGGTTAGGGTTAGGGTGAGGGTTAGTGTTAGAGTTAGGGTTAGGGTTATGGTCACGTTTACAGTTAGGGTTAGGGGTTACGGAATCGGTAAGGGTTAGGGTTAGGATTTTAGGGTTAGGGTTAGGGTTAGGTTAAGGGTAAGGGTTAGGCTTAGGGTTAAGGTTAGGGAAAACCGTAAAGGTTAGGGTTAGGGTTAGGGTTAGGGTTAGGTTTAGGGTTAGGGTTAGGGAAACGGTAAAGGTTAGGGTTAGGGTTAGGGTTAGGGTTAGACTAAGGGTAAGGTTTAGGGTTAGGGTTAGGGATAGGGTTAGGGAAACGGTAAAGGTTAGGGTTAGGGTT
>NC_143546.1:5696974-5811974 GCF_031878675.1 Megascapheus bottae
CGGGTTAGGGTTAGGTTAGGGTTAGGGTTAGGGTTAGGGTTAGGGTTAAGTTTCGGGTTAGGTTTAGTGTTAGGGTTAGGGTTAGGGTAAGGGTTTGGGTTAGGTTTAGGGTTAGGGTTAAGGTTAGGGTTAGGGATAGGGTTAGGTTTAGGGTTACTGTGAGGGTTAGGGTTAGGGTTAGGTTTAGGTTTAGGGTTAGGGTTATGGTTAGGGAAACGGTAAGGGTTCGGGTTCGGTTTAGGGTTAGAGGTAGGGTTAGGATTAGGGTTAGTGTTAGGGTTAGGGTTAGGGTTAGGTTTAGTGTTAGGGTTAGGTTTAGGGTTAGGGTTAGGGTTAGGCTTAGGGAAATGGTAAGATTTCGGGTTCGGTTTAGGGTTAGAGGTAGGTTTAGGGTTAGTGTTAGTGTTAGGGTTAGGGTTAGGGTTAGGGGTTAGGTTTAGTGTTAGGGATAGGGTTAGGTAAACGGTAAGGTTTAGCGTTATGTTTAGGGTTAGGGTTAGGGTTAGTGTTAGGGTTAGGTTTAGCGTTAGGGTTAGGGTTAGGGAAACGGTTAGGGTTAGGGTTAGGGTTAGGGTGTAGTGTAAGGGTTAGGGTTAGCGTTAGTGTTAGAGTTAGGGGTAAGAGTTAGGGTTAGGGGTTAGGGTTAGGGTTAGGGTTAGGTTTAGGGTTAGGGTTAGGGTTAGGAGAAACGGTAAGGGGTTCGGGTACGGGTTAAGGTTAGGGTTATTGTTAGGGTTAGCTTTAGGGTTAGGGTTAGGGTTAGGGTTATGTTTAGGGTTAGGGGTAGGGTTAGGGAAACGATAAGGGTTAGGGTTAGCGTTAGCGTTAGGGTTAAGGTTATTGTTAGGGTTAGGGTTAGATTTAGTGTTAGGGTTAGGGTTAGGTTTAGTGTTAGGGTTAGGGTTAGAGTTAGGGTTAGGGTTAGGGTTAGGGGAAACGGTAAGGGTTAGGGTTAGGGTTAGGGTTAGGTTTAAGTTAGTTAGGTTAGGGTTTAGGGTTAGGGTTAGGATTAGGGTTTAGGGTTATGGTTAAGGTTACAGTTAGGGTTAGTGTTAGGGTTAGGGTTAGGATTAGTTTAGGTGTTAGGGTTAGGGTAAGGGTAAGGGTGATGGTTAGGATTAGGGTTAGAGTTTAGGGTTAGCGTTAGGGTTAGGGTTTGGGTTAGGGTTAGGGTTAGGGTTAGGGAAATGGTAAGGGTTAGGGTTAGGGTTAGGGTTTAGGGTAAGGGTAAGGGTGAGGGTGGTTAGGGTTAGGGTTCGTGTTAGGGTTAGGGTTTGTGACAGCGTTAGGGTTAGGGTTACGGTTAGGGTTAGGGAAACGGTAAGGTTAGGTTTAGGGTTAGGGTTAGGGGTTAGGGTTAGGTTTAGGGTTAGGGTTAGGGTTAGGGAAAAGGTAATGGTTAGGGTTAGGTTTAGGGTTAGAGTTAGGGTTAGGTTTAGAGTAAGGGTTAGGGCTAGCGTTAGCGTTAGGGTTAGGGTTAGGGTTACGGAAACGATAAGGGTTAGGGTTAGGGTTAGGGTTACGGTTACGGAAACGGTAAGGTTTAGGGTTAGGGGTTAGGGTTATTTTTAGGGTTACGGAAAGGGTAAGTTTTAGGGTTAGGGTTAGCATTAGGGTTAGGGTTTAGGGTTAGGGTTAGGGTTAGGGCTAGGGTTAGGTTTAGGGCTATGGTTAGGGTTAGGGTGTAGGGTTAGGGTTAGGGTAAGGTTTAGGGTTAGGGTTAGGGAAACGGTAAAGATTAGGTTAAGGGTTAGCGTTAGGGTTAGGGTTAGGGTTAAGTTTCGGGTTAGGTTTAGCGTTAGGGTTAGGGTTAGGGTAAGGGTTTGGGGTTAGGGTTTAGGGTTAGGGTTAAGGTTAGGGTTAGGGATAGGGTTAGGTTTAGGGTTACTGTGAGGGTTAGGGTTAGGGGTTAGGGTTAGGTTTAGGGTTAGGGTTATGGTTAGGGAAACGGTAAGGGTTCGGGTTCGGTTTAGGGGTTAGAGGTAGGGTTAGGATTAGGGTTAGTGTTAGGTTAGGGTTAGGGTTAGGGTTAGGTTTAGTGTTAGGGTTAGGTTAGGGTTAGGGTTAGGGTTAGGCTTAGGGAAATGGTAAGATTTCGGGTTCGGTTTAGGGTTAGAGGTAGGTTTAGGGTTAGTGTTAGTGTTTAGGGTTAGGGTTTAGGGTTAGGGGTTAGGTTTAGTGTTAGGGATAGGGTTAGGTAAACGGTAAGGTTTAGCGTTATGTTTAGAGGTTAGGGTTAGGGTTAGTGTTAGGGTTAGGTTTAGCGTTAGGGTTAGGGTTAGGGAAACGGTTAGGGTTAGGGTTAGGGTTAGGGTTAGGGTAAGGGTTAGGGTTAGCGTTAGTGTTAGAGTTAGGGTAAGAGTTAGGGTTAGGGTTAGGGTTAGGGTTAGGGGTTAGGTTTAGGGTTAGGGTTAGGGTTAGGGAAACGGTAAGGGTTCGGGGTACGGGTTAAGGTTTTGGGTTATTGTTAGGGTTAGCTTTAGGGTTAGGGTTAGGGTTAGGGTTATGTTTAGGGTTAGGGGTAGGGTTAGGGGAAACGATAAGGGTTAGGGTTAGCGTTAGCGTTAGGGTTAGGGTTATTGTTAGGGTTAGGGTTAGATTTAGTGTTAGGGTTTAGGGTTAGGTTTAGTGTTAGGGTTAGGGTTAGAGTTAGGGTTAGGGTTAGGGTTAGGGAAACGGTAAGGGTTAGGGTTAGGATTAGGGTTAGGTTTAAGTTTTAGGTTAGGGTTAGGGTTAGGGTTAGGATTAGGGTTAGGGTTATTGGTTAAGGTTACAGTTTAGGGTTAGTGTTAGTGTTAGGGTTAGGGTTAGGGGTAAGGGTAAGGGTGATGGTTAGGATTAGGGTTAGTGTTAGGGTCTAGGGTTAGCGTTAGGGTTAGGGTTTGGGTTAGGGTTAGGGTTAGGGTTAGGGAAATGGTAAGGGTTAGGGTTAGGGTTAGGGTTAGGGTAAGGGTAAGGGTGAGGGTTAGGGTTAGGGTTCGTGTTAGGGTTAGGGGTTTGGGACAGCGTTAGGGTTAGGGTTAGGGTTAGGGTTAAGGAAACGGTAAGGTTTAGGTTAGGGTTAGGGTTAGGGGTTAGGGTTAGGGTTTAGGGTTAGGGTTAGGGAGGTTAGGGAAAGGTAAGGGTTAGGGTTAGGTTGTTAGGGTTAGAGTTAGGGTTAGGTTTAGAGTAAGGGTTAGGGCTAGCGTTAGCGTTAGGGTTAGGGTTAGGGTTACGGGAAACGATAAGGGTTAGGGTTAGGGTTAGGGTTACGGTTACGGAAACGGTAAGGTTTAGGGTTAGGGGTTAGGGTTATTTTTAGGGTTACGGAAAGGGTAAGTTTTAGGGTTAGGGGTTAGCATTAGGGTTAGGGTTAGGGTTAGGGTTAGGGTTAGGGCTAGGGTTAGGTTTAGGGCTATGGTTAGGGTTAGGGTTAGGGTTAGGGTTAGGTTTAGGGTTAGGGTTAGGGAAACGGTAAAGATTAGGTTTAGGGGTTAGCGTTAGGGTTAGGGTTAGGGTTAGGGTTACGGTTAGGTTTAGCGTTAGGGTTAGGGTTTATGTTTAGCGTTAGTGTTAGGGTTAGTTTTAGGGAAACGGTAAGGGTTAGGGTTAGGGTTAGGGTTAGGTTTAGGGTTTTTGGTTATGGTTAGGGTTAGGATTAGGGTTAGGGTTAGGGTTAGGGTTAGGGTTACATTTAGGGTTAGGGTTAGCGAAACGGTAAGGGTTAGAGTTAGTGTTAGGGTTAGGGTTAGGATTAGGGTTAGGGGAAACGGTAAGGGTTAGGGTTAGGGTTAGGGAGACTGTAAAGTTAGGGTTAGGGTTAGGGTTAGGGTTAGTGTTAGGGTTAGGGTTAGGGTTAGGGTTAGCGTTAGGGTTAGGGTTAGGGTTAGGTTTATGGTTTAGGGACAGGGTTAGGGGTTAGCGTTAGGGTTAGGGTTTGGGTTAAGGTTAGGGCTAGGGTTAGGTTTAGGGTTAGGTTTAGGGTTAGTGTTAGGGTAAGGGTAAGGGTGAGGGTTAGGGTTAGGGTTAGGATTAGGGTTAGCGTTAGAGTTAGGGTTAGGGTTAGGGTTAGGGTTAGGTTTAGTGTTAGGGGTTAGGGTTAGGGGTTAGGGTTAGCGTTAGGGTTAGGGTTAGGTTTTAGGGTTAGGGTTAGGATAAGGGTTAGGGAAACGGTAACTATTAGGGTTAGGGTTAGGGTTAGGGTTAGGGAAACGTTAAGGGTTAGGGTTAGGGTTAGGGTTAGGGTTAGCGTTAGGATTAGGGTTAGGGTTAGGGTTAGGTTTATGGTTAGGTATATGGTTAGGATTAGCATTAGGGTAAGGGTTAGGGTTAGGGTAAGGGTTAGGGTTAGGTTTAGGGTTACGGTTAGTCTTAGGTTTAGGGTTAGGGTTAGGGTAAGAGTTAGGGTTAGGGGTTAGGGTTAGAGAAAACGTAAGGGTTAGGGTTAAGGTTAGGTTTAGGGTAAGTTTAGGGTTAGGGTTAGGGTTAGGGTTAGGATTATGGTTAGGTTAGGGTTAGGTTTAGGGTAAGGGTAAGTGTGAGGGTTAGGGTTAGGATTAGGGTTAGGTTTAGGGTTAGGGTTAGGGTTTGGGAAATGGTAAGCATTAGGGTTAGGGTTAGCGTTAGGGGTAGGTTTAGGGTTACGTTTACGGTTAGGGTTAGGGAAACGGTAAGGGTTAGGGTTAGGTTTAGGGTTAGAGTTAGGGTTAGGGTTAGGGTTAAGTTTAGGGTTCGGGTTAGAGTAAGGGTAAGGGGTGAAGGTTAGGGGTTAGGGGTTAGAGTTAGGGTTAGGGTTAGGGTTAGGTTAGGGTTAGGGTTAGGGTTAGGGTTAGGATTAGTAGGGTTAGGGTTAGGATTAGGGTTAGGGTTAGGGAAACGGTAAGGGTTAGGGTTAGAGTTAGGGTTAGGGGTAGGGGTAGGGGTAGGGAAAAGGTAACGGTTATTGTTAGGGTTAGGGTTAGGTTTAGGTTTAGGATTAGGGTTAGGGAAACGGTTAGGGTTAGGGTTAGGGTTAGGGTTAGGGAAACGGTAAGGGTTAGGGTTAGAGTTAGGGTTAGGGTTAGGGGTAGGGGTAGGGAAACGCTAAGGGTTATTGTTAGGGTTAGGGTTAGGTTTAGGTTTAGGATTAGGGTTAGGGAAACGGTTAGGGTTAGGGTTAGGGTTAAGGTTAGGGTAAGGGTTAGGTTTAGGGTTAGGGTTAGGGTTGGGTTTGGGTTAGGGTTGGGGTTAGGGTTAGGGTTAGGGTTAGGGTTGGGTTAGGGTTAGGGTAAGGTTAAGGGTGAGGGTTAGGGTTAGGTTTAGGGTTAGGGTTAGGGTTAGGTTTAGCGTTAGTGTTAGGGTTAGGTTAGGGTTAGGGTTAGGGTTAGTGTTAGGTTAGTGTTAGGTTTAGGGTTAGGGTTAGGGTTAGGGTTAGAGTTAGGGTTAGGGTTAGGGTTAGGTTTATGGTTAGGGATAGGGTTAGGATTAGCGTTAGGGTTAGGGTTAGGTTTAGGGTAAGGGTTAGGGTTAGGTTTAGGGTTACGGTTAGTGTTAGGTTTAGGGTTAGGGTTAGGGTTAGAGTTAGGGTTATGTTTAGGGTTAGAGAAAACGTAAGGGTTAGGGTTAGGTTTAGGGTATACGTTAGGGTTAGGGTTAGGGTTAGGATTAGGGTTAGGGTTAGGGTTAGGTTTAGGGTAAGGGTAAGTGTGAGGGTTATGGTTAGGATTAGGGTTAAGTTTAGGGCTAGGGTTAGGGTTAGGGAAACGGTAATCATTAGGATTAGGGTTAGGGTTAGAGTTAGGGTTACATTTACGGTTAGGGTTAGGGTTAGGGTTAGGAAACGGTAAGGGTTAGTGTTAGGGTTAAGGTTAGGTTAGGATTTGGGTTAGGGAAACGGTAAGGTTTAGGGTTAGGGTTAGGGTTAGGGTTAAGTTTAGGTTTAGGGTTAGGGTAAGGGTAAGGGTGAAGGTTAGTGTTAGGGTTAGGTGGTTAGGTTTAGGTTTAGGGTTATGGTTAGGTTAGGGTTAGGTTAGGGTTGGGTTAGGTTTCGGGTTAGGTTTCGGGTTAGGGTTAGGGTTAGGGTTAGGAAACGGTAAGCGTTAGGGTTAGAGTTAGGGGCTAGGGGTAGGGGTAGGTGTAGGGAACGGTAATGGTTATTGTTAGGGTTAGGGTTAGGTTTAGATTTAGATTAGGGTTAGGGAAACGGTTAGGGTTAGGGTTAGTGTTAGGGTTAGGGTTAAGGCTAGGGTAAGGGTTAGGTTTAGGGTTAGGGTTGGGGTTAGGTTTAGGGTAAGGTTAAGGGTGAGGGTTAGGGTTAGGTTTAGGGTTAATGTTATGTTAGGGAAACGGAAGGGTTAGGGTTAGGGTTAGGTTTATGGTTAATGGGTTAGGGTTAGGGTTAGGGTTAGGGGTTGGGTTTAGGTTTAGGGTTGGGTTAAGGTTAGAGTTAGGGTTAGGGTTAGTGTTGGGTTAGGGTTAGGGCTTAGGGTTAGGGGTTAGGGTTAGGGTTGGGTTAGGGTTAGGCTTAGGGTTAGGGTTAGGGTTAGGGTTAGGGTTAGAGTTAGGGTTAAGGTTAGGTTTAGGGTTGGGTTAGGGTTAGAGTTAGGGTTAAGTTTAGTGTTAGGGTTAGGGAAACCCTAGCAGATAGAGCATTGTCCGGTGACAGTAGACTCCCCATTGTACTTGCTCAGAGACCACGCAGAAATAAAACCAGGTACACTGAGGATGAACGAGGAAGAAGAAAATGCCCCGCTAAGACAAGAAGGGTTCCCAGGAGAAAGAGCAATGCCCTATTGACTGCACCGGCAAAATCCAGTATCCATGACACTCTAGGACCACGTTCATAAGAACAACTCTAGGAGATAGAGCAATTTCGGTGGAAGTACAGTCTCCCTTGTACCTGTTCTGAGACCACGACGAAATAAAAGCTGGGACACTGAAGTTGAAACGAGGAAGCATATAATACCCTGCTTAGCAGAAAGGGCAATGCAGTAGAAATTTGAACGGCAAAATCCTGTAAGCATTACTCTGGATGAAAACGTCCAACACCAAAACCAGATACATTGAAGTTGCTTGTGGTAGAAGAAATGACCACGACTACAGAGAACAACTCTTAGCAGATAGAGCTATATGAGTGGTAGTACTCTCTCGGTTGTAGTGGGATGAAGCACCACGCAGAAATAAAAGCAGGTACACTGAAGTTGAACCAGAAAAGGATAAAATATCCCTATTAGGTAAGAGGTTCCTCAGCAGAAAGAGCAATGCCGTAGGAGGTTCAACGGCAAAATACAGTATCCATTACACAGGATGAAATCTTCCAAGAAGTAAAAGCAGACACCTTGAATCTGCTTAGGAGACAATGAATGACCACGTTAACCGAACAACTCCTAGCAGATAGAGCATTGTCGGTGGCAGTAGGGTCCCCATTGTACATTGAAGTTACTTGTCCTAGAAGAAATGAGCAGGTTTACACAGAACATATCAAACTAGATAGAGCAATGTCAATGGTAGCTCCGTTTCCGTTGTACAAGATGAAGTACCACGCTGAAATAACAGCAGATACACTGAAGGTACAGGGGGGAGAAATAAAATACCCTGCTTAGACAAAAACGATCTTAGCAGATCGAACAATTCCTAGGAAGTTCAAGGGCAAAATCCAATACCAACTGCACTGTATGAAATCGTCGAAGAAGTAACACGAGGTACATTGAAGTTGCTTGTGGACAAAGAAATGAGCACGTTCACAAGAACAATTCTAGGAGATAGAGCAAACTCGGTGGAGCTACAGTCTCCCTTGTACCTCCTCAGGGGACCACGACGAAATAAAAGCTGGTAAACTGAAGTTGAACGCTTAGCAGAAAGAGCAATGCCGTAGAAATTTGAACGGCAAAATCCAGTAAGCATTACACTGGAGGAGAACGTCCAAGAACTGACACCAGATACATTGAATTTGCTTCTGATAGAAGAAATGACCACGCATACACAAAACAACTCTTAGCAGATAGAGCTATATGAGTGGAAGTACTGTCTCGGTTGTAGTCGATAAAGAACCAAGCAGAAATAAAAGCAGGTACACTGAAGTTGAACAAGGAAGGATGAAATATCCCGATTAGACAAGAGTTCCTCAACAGAAAGACCAAACCCTAACCCAAAGCCTAACGCTGACCCTAACCATAACCCTAACCCTAACCCTAACTCTAAGCCTAACGCTAACCCTAACCCTAACCCTAACCCTAACCCTACCGTTTCCCTAACCCTAACCCTAACCCTAACTCTAACTCTAACCCTTACCGTTTCCCTAACCCTAACCCTAAACCTAAACCTAAACCTAAACCTAACCCTAACCCTAACCCTAAACCTAACCCTAAAGCTAACCCTAACCCTAAACCTTACAGTTTCCCTAACCCTAAACCCTAAACCTAAACCTAACCCTAACCCTAACCCTAACGCTAACCCTAACCCTTACACTAACCCTAACTCTAACCCTTATCATTTCCCTAACCCTAACCCTAACCCTAACGTTAAACTTAACCCTAACCCTAACCCTAACCCTAACCTAACCCTAACCCTAACCCTAACCCTAACCTAACCCTAACCCTAACCCTTACCGTTTCCCTAACCCTAAACCTAACCCTTACCGTTTCCTAACCCTAAACCTAACTCTAACCCTAAAACCTAACCCTAAAGTTAATCCTAACCCTAACCCTTACCGTTTCACTAACCCTAACCCTAACCCTAACCCTAACCCCTAACACTAAACCTAACCCTAACCCCTAACCCTAACCCTAAACCTAACCCTAAACCCTAACCCTAACCCTAACCCTAACCTTTAAGGTTTCCCTAACCCTAACCCTAACCCTAACACTAAACCTAACCCTAACCCTAACCCTAACCCTAACCCTAACCCTAAACCTAACCTTAACCCTAACCCTGACGCTAACCCTAACTCTAATGCTAACCCTAACCCTAACCCTTATCTTTTCCCTAACGCTAACCCTAAACTTAACGCTAAACCTAACCCTAACCCTAACCCTAACCCTAACACTAACCCTATCCTTAACCCTAAACCTAAACCTAACCCTAACCCTAACCCGTACCGTTTCCCTAACCCTAAACCTAACCCTAACCCTAACCCTAACCCTAACCCTAATCCTAACCCTAACCCTAACCCTAACCCTTACAGTTTCCATAACCCTAACCCTAACCCTAACCCTAACACTAAACCTAACCCTAACCCTAACCCTAAACCTAACCCTAACCCTAACCCTAATCCTAACCCTAACCCTAACACTAAACCTAACCCTAACCCTAACCCTAACCCTAACCCTTATCGTTTCCCTAAACCTAACCCTAACCCTAACACTAACCCTAAACCTAACCCTACCCCTAACCCTAACGCTAACCCTAACCCTAACCCTAACCCTAACCCTTACCCTTACCCTAACCCTAACCCTTACCGTTTCCCTAAACCTAACCCTAACCCTAACACTAAGCCTAACCCTAACCCTAACCCTAACCCTTAACCTTTCCCTAACCCTAACCCTACCCCTAAACCTAACTCTAACCCTAATCCTAAACCTAACCCTAACTCTAACCCTAAACCTAACGCTAACCCTTACCCCAACCCTTACCCTAACCCTAACCCTAACGCTAACCCTAACCCTAACCCTAACCATTACCCTAACCCTAACCCTTACCGTTTCCCTAACCCTAACCCTAACCCTAAATCTAACCCTAACCCTAACCCTAAACAAAACCCTAACCCCTAACCCTAAACTTAACCCTTACCGTTTCCCTAACCCTACCCTAACCCTAACCATAACCCTCACCCTAACACTAAACCAAACCCTAACCCTTACCCTTACCCTAAACCTAACCCTACCCCTAACCCTACCCCTAACCCTTACCGTTTCCCTAACCCTAACCCTGACCCTAAACCTAAACCTAACCCTAACCCTAAATCTAACCCTAACCCTAACCCTAACCCTTACCGTTTCCCTATCCCTAACCCTACCCCCTAACCCTACCCTTAACCCTTACCGTTTCCCTAACCCTAACCCTAACCATAACCATAACCCTAAACCTAACCCTACCCCTAACCCTAACCCTAACCCTTACCGTTTCCCTATCCCTAACCCTACCCCTAACCCTACCCCTAACCCTTACCGTTTCCCTAACCCTAACCCTAACCCTAACCCTAACCCTAACGCTAACCCTAACGATAACCATAAACCTAACCCTTACGCTTACCCTAACCCTAACCCTAAACCTAACCCTAACCCATACCGTTTCCCTATCCCTAACCCTACCCCTAACCCTACCCCTAACCCTTACTGTTTCCCTAACCCTAACCCTAACCCTAACCCTAACGCTAACCCTAAACCTAAACCTAACAATAATCCTAAAACTAACCCTAACCCTAACGCTAACCCTAACCCCAACCCTAACCCTCAACCTAACCCTAACACTCACCGTTTCCCTAACCCTAACCCTAACCCTAAATCTAACTCTAACCCTAACCCTAACCCTAACCCTAACCCTAACGCTAACCCTAACCCTAACGCTAACACTAAACCTAACCCTAACCCTAACACTAACCCTAATCCTAACCCTCACCCTTACCCTTACCCTAACCCTAACCCTAAACCTAACCCTAACCCTAACCCTAACACTAAACCTAACCGTTACCCTAACCCTTACCCTAACCCTAACCCTAAGCCTAACCTTAACCCTAACCCCTAACCCTAACCCTAACCCTTACCGTTTCCCTAACCCTCAACCTAACCCTAAACCTAACCCTAACCCTAACCCTAACCCTAAACCTAACCCTAACCCAAACCCTAAACCTAACCCTAACCCTAACCCTAACCCTAAACCTAACCCTAACCCTAACCCTAACCCTAACGCTAACCCTTACCCTAACCCTAACCCTAACCCTTACCGTTTCCCTAAACCTAACCCTAACCCTAACACTAACCCTAACCCTAACCCTTACCGTTTCCTTAACCCTACCCCCAACCCTAACACTAACCCTAACCCTAACCCTAACCGTAACCCTAACCGTAACCCTAACCCTAACGCTAACCCTAACCCTAACCCTAAACCTAACCCTAACCCTAACCCTAACTCTAACCCTAACGCTAACCCTAACCCTCACCCTAACCCTAACGCTAACCCTAACCCTAACCCTAAACGTAACCCTAACCCTAAACCTAAACCTAAACCTAACCCTAACCCTAACCCTAACCCTAACACTAACCCTAACAATGTAATAATCCAGCAACTTCCCCCAGTGGAGTCACTTTCAAATCCAGTGACTTCTACCTACTCAGGAGGCTGAGATCTGAGCATCACGGTTCGAAGCCAACCCCAGGGCAGAAAAATGGCCCTGAGACTCTTTATTTCCAGTCAGTGGACTCAGCTGAAGTGGGAAGTGGTGTTGTAGCCTAAGTGATAGAGCACAAAGAGGCTGAGGGACAGCGCCCAGGCCTTGAGTTCAAGCCCCAGGACTGGGTTTGAACTCAGGGCCAGGGCCCTGTCTCTGAACTTCTTTTTGCTCAATGTTAGTTCTCTAGCAATTGAACCACAGCACCACTTCTAGCTTTTTCTGTTTCTGTGGCACTGAGGAATTAAACCCAGGGCATCATGCATTCTAGGCAAGCACTCTACCACTAAGCCACATTCCCAGCCCTAAGTTTTCATGAATGATTGGATATGATGATTTGTTTCTTATTCCATTCTCAACAGAGTATGAAATTGTGCAGACTGAACTTTTTGAGTATTCTCCTAGTATATGGAACCCATCTGAATCTGAGGGACCAAAAGGGCCACACCCCCTCTTCTGTACTGTCACATGGGATCAGAAGCCAACAATCTCCAAACCACTAGAGTAGGTACAGATAACTCAATTTGAATTTGAAATATTAGAAATGCAAGTGTTGGACCATTAAAGCCTAGGTTATACTTGAAATATAGCATTTTGATCCTCAGAAACTCAAGTATACATTGAATGAGAATATCTGGAAATGATTCATATATATAATAAAGGAATATGTAATGTATATAATGACTTTATGTTAGAGACTTGTATAACTTACCTTGTTCTCTGTGAGTAACGGCATCCCACTGGAATAGCTATAAGATTCACTAAGTGCTTCTCAACTAGTATTATAGTTTGTGCATATTGCAAACAGCATTCTTTATCTTCAGCCTTGTCTCTTAATAAAGGGACATGTAGTGTCTTGATAATGACTGTAGATTAGTGGTAGAGGCCTAACCTTGAGCAAAAAGGAGCTCACAGACAGTGCCCAGGTCCAGAGTTCAAGTGTCAGGACTGGGGAAAAATGCATCAAAAGTCAAAATAACAAATAACTAAGCATAGATTTTTTCCTATAACCCAGCCGTACCACTTCTGGCTATCTACCCTGAACATCCAGAGTCAGAATCTGGTAAAGACACCTGCACACCCACGTTCACTGCTGTACAATGCCTTATAGGCAAGATAATGGAAACAGCCCAGATGGCTCACAATAGATGAGTGGATCCAAAAAATGTGGTACTTATACACAAAGGAATTTTACACAGCTATTAGAAAAATTAAACTGGCATTTGCAGGAAAATGGATGGAACTAGAATAAATAATTTTAATGAGGCAAGCCAATGTAAGACAAAGACATGCATTCCTTCTGATAATGTGGAAATTAGATCTAAAATACACTGGAATATGATAAATTATAGAGGATTTTAGATACTCACACAGTGAGACAAAAAGAGGATACTCTTAAGACATAAACATGAAAGTGCAAGGCCTAGGTGACTCTTTGTATTTACATAAAATTGTATATATATGTACATATAAAAATGTACTCCAAGATATGTAAATAAGAGATCTCTAGGCCAAACTCCTGGTCCCTTACTTACATTTTCTTTTTTTTTTGCCAGTCTTGGTGCTTGAACTCAGCGCCTGAGCACTGTCCCTGGGATTTCCTCAATGCTAGTGCTCTACCACTTAAGCCACAGCCCCATTTCCAACTTTTCAATGTATGTGGTACTGAGGGAGGAATCGAATCCAGGTCTTCATGCATGCTAGGCAAGCACTCTACCACTAAGTCAAACTCCTGGCCCTTTGTTGACATTTTCATAATCATTTTGGTACCAAATTCCAGTCTCTAACAGAATCGCATTGACCTTTCATTAATTGTTAATTTTCTATATAATTTTTCCATATGAAAAACCACACACCAATTTATTTGTCAGTTAAAACCTACTAAAATTTCTCACAAGACTGAGGACCAATCGAATGGATTAGATGACCCAGAAATGAACCCACAAACATATGGCTACCTAATATTTGATAAGGGAGCCAAAAACACAGGGTAGAAGGAAGACAGCTTCTTGAACAAATGGAGCTGGCAGAAATGACTATACACATGCAAAAACTGAAGCTAGATCCTTGTATTTTACCCTCCACCAGAATCCTTTCCAAATTGATCAGATACCCCAGGTTAGAGCCATATTCTCTGAAAACATTGCAGGATAGGGGGAAACACTGTGGCTTCTAGTCACAAGTTGAAATCTCCTAAAGAAAGATCCAGAATCACAACAAATCCAAGAAATGCTGGAAAATGGGATTTCATCAAACTGAAGAATTTATGCATGGCAAAGGACATAGCTACCAAGATAAATAGAAAGCCCCCAGACTGAGAGATCTTTCCTAGCTATGCATCACACAAGGGCCTCATATCTAAAATATACTTAGAGCTCAAAAATTAACCCCCCCAACAAATGCTCAAAGAAACAATACAATACATAGGCTAAAGACTTAAAGAGAGACTTCTCTGAGAAAGAAATAAGAATGACGAATAGACACACGAAGAAATGATGTTAACATCACTGGCCACAAATAAATGCAAATGAAGTCAATATTGAGATTCCACAACATACCAGCTAGGCCATTATCAAGAAAACAGTAACAGATGCTGTCTGGGATGTGGTCAAAAGGGAACACTACTACATTGTTGGTGGAAATATAAACTTTTGTAGCTACTCTGATAAGCAATATGGAGGTTCCTCTGAAGACTGAACGTAAGATTTTCTCTATTCTACCCCTGGGCATTTATCCAATTGACCACCAACCAGGGCACACTGAAGTCACTAGCATAACCATGTTTGTTGCAGCATTGTGTACCAGAGCTAAGCTATGGAATATCAACTCAGATGTGTTGTAGATCCACAGTGAAATTTCATGCTTTCATCAGAAAAAAAATGAGATTGTCCCATTCAGAAAGAAATGGAAACACTTGGAAAAAATTATATTAAGTGAAGAAAGCCAGACCCAGAGAAACAAATTGCATGCTTTTCTCATGTCGGAGGCTGGAATTGGGCAAATACTGTTTGGAAGTAAAGCTAGATGCAAAAGTTCACAACATCTCTTCTCCATGGAAAGCTGGACATGGTGTAGATTGTAGCCCTAGAAGGAAGCAAGGCCTAGATTATAATTATGTGGAAAAAATGGCTGGAGGCATGGCTTTGTAATAAACACAGCAACTAACCAGTCATTGTGAGGCCTGAGTGTATAGTCCAAGACCACCAAAACAGTAAACATAACTTTCAAAGTTAGATTACATTAAATCTCTGGATTGGATTGCAAAACCTGGCACTAACACAAATTTGAATATTTCTTTTTTTCATATATTTTTATTATAATTAATAGTAGGGTTACATTATATTTGCCAGATAGAAGGTGCATTACTTCACGTGCATTGATACCCTTTCTCATATCTTGGTCCCTATTTCCCTCCCCCCACCCCATCCCTCATCTTGTTTTCCTCCCTTCACTATCCAATTTCAAATAACCAAATACAAATATATCCAGTATATCAGATAACAAAGTGAGATACTGTAACAATATGAGATAACCAAGGGACAGCAAAAGAGATGAGAGATAACATAGTACATTAAGGAGAACAACCACTCATTATATGGCTTTTGTTTCTATATCCTAGAGGTCCTTTCATTTAGTGTCATACTGTATGGCCTTATGTATCTAGGTTTTGCTCTATTGCAAATCTCTGCTAGGAGAGCCCAAGGTTTCTACTGATTATGACAAATGAGGGAAACCATTGAGCCTAAGTTCCTTTCAGTCTGGCTTTCTTCACTTAATATGATTTTTTCTAAGTCTTTCCATTTCCTAACAACTGGGGTGATGTCATTCTTTCTGACAGCAGCATAGAATTCCATTGTGTACAAATACCACATCTTGTTGATCCACTCATCAACTGAGGGACATCTGGGTTGGTTCCATATCTTTGCTATAGTAAATAGTGCTGCAATGAACATCAACAGCTCAAAAAATTGAATCACTCCAAAATTAATCTCCAAAGTAACAACCATCCCATTAAAATATGGGCCAAAGACTTAGAGTCTTCTCTGAAGAAGAAATAAAAATGGCCTATAGACACATGAAGAAATGCTCGACATCTCTAGTCAAATCAAAACAACTCTAAGATTCCACCTCACTCCAGTTAGAATGGCCAGGATCAGGAAAACGAATAATAACAGATGCTGGAGGGGATGTGGCCAGGAGTGATCACTACTACACTGTTGGTGGGAGTGCAAACTTGTCCAACCACTATGGAAAGCAGTATTGCAGTTCTTCAAAAGACTAAACATAGAACTCCCCTATGACCCAGCAATTCCACTACTTGGCATTTACCCAATTATCCAGAAACAAGGACATACTAAATCCACTAGCACAATCTTTCCATATCTTTCATATCTTTCCATTTTCTTAAGTCTTCTTCAATTTCCTTTTTCAGATTTTTAAATTTTCAGTGTAGGGTCCTTTACTTGTTTGGTTAATTCTTAGTTTTTTTTTGGCAGTGGGGGGGGGAGCAATTGTAACTGGAATTGCATTTCTGATTTCAACTTTGATTGACAAGTTAGCTGGTGTTCTGTCTCTGTGTTGAGATTGATGTATCTGGATTCAGGGCTTAGAGAGACTGTTGAGTGAATATACAGAGTTCAGTTTTGCTGAGGAGTTGTACTCTTAAAATTTGACTATCAGATAAAAGTATTGAGATTATAATGTAAACCTAGAATGTTGAGGGAAGTTTGCAGGGATGTGTAAGAGAAGGTACAGCTTCATAGGTGAGTTGGAGGAGTAAAGAAGGGAGGACAGCAAATGAATTTGATGGAGGAGTCAAATGAAAGAGGAATATTCTTGTATGCCGAATTCAAGTAAAGAGAATTTGAGGCAAACACCCTGAGATCTCTCATAACTACTCTCAGAAGCCTAAACTGTCACTCTCCTACCTAATTAAACTTTGACTTTTGGGCAGAGAAAGGCAATATGGAGAATAGGAAAATGTTCGGTCTATGTTTATATAACAAACCTCATCAGATAAGTAAACACAGAACATTCAGCTTGGAAATTCTTGCTTTCCCAGGTACGAGGAGTGTTGCTGTCCACTACTGGGAGTTTTTGGTATAAGAAGGCAGGTCTGTATTCCAGCCTTCTTTCCCAGTACGTATGGGATGTGTGGAAAGGTTTGCTTCTTTGCTCTCTTCACATTTGCGGTCCTTTTCTCATGCTGGGGATCTGGAGCAGGCACTCTGGGTCATGCCAGGAGCTCTTCCCTTGGAAGGGGTCCCTGATGAGCTACTCACAGTTCCTGTAATTGGGCTCAGGTGTGTGGCACCTGGCATGGCTGTACAGCAGGAATCACTTTGCTGCAGTGCCTGTTGGCTGATTTCTGACCTTACACACCAGTAGTACAAATTCTTCTTTGCTAGAATGTGTGTCTGTTTATAGTTTGATTGGTGGTGGTTATTCCCCTTTAAACAGTGCATATGTCATATGGAAAAATCCAACCCCAGGCTTTGTGCATACTAGGCAAGCATTCTACCATTAGGCTATGTTCCCAAGAAAGTGTTATCTTTTTTATGATTACAATGCATAAGAATTTTTACTTTTTTCTCTCTCATTATTTATTTATTTATTTATTTATTTATTTATTTATTTATTTATTTATTTATTTATTTATTGCCAGTCCTGGGGATTGAACTCAGGGCTTGGGTGCTCTCCTTGGACACTACTTTTCTCTTGAGATTAACGTCTGTAATGAACAATAGTTTCTTTCTCCAGGGTTGGTAATACCTTTAAATTTATTATTTAATCACTCTTTACTAACTTGACACACAGAAATTTGTAATATATAGATACTATATATACTATATATTATATTATATATTGAATTACATATATGAGCTGGGAACAGTGGCTCATGCCTATAATTCTAGTTACTCAAGAGTCTGAGATCTGAGGATCAAGGTTCAAAGCCAGCCCGGGCACAAAAGGACTTGAGACTCTTATCTCCAATTAACTACTAGAAAACGGGAAGTGGGGCTGTGGCTCAAGGGGTAGGGCGGTAGCCTTGAGCTGAAGAGCTCAGGGCCAGCTCCCAGGCTGAGTTCACTCTCCATGACCTACCGAAACAAAACAAACAGGCTCGATTTGGTCCATGAATCATGGTTTTCATAACTTGGTTTTGTGTGTGTGTGTGTGTGTGTGTGTGTGTGTGTGTGTGTGTGTGTGTGTGTAGAATTGGAAATCAAATGCCATATGAAAGTTTTTATCTGATTTCTGTTGCTTTTCGATATATTTTGCGAAAATATTAAAGATTTCATATGCATGAATAAAAATAAAAGGTTGGGAATAGCAGGACCAAGATGGTACATCCTTGAAGGTAAATCCCCCCACTCTAACCAAATCTCTCACTCTAACCAAATGTGTAGGGACCGAGGGTACACTGTCTACCACGAATCCCACTGTATAGGACATACAAACAGACTTATGCAAAGACCTAGCACCTCAGACAGCCAAGAAGAGGAAAGATGGAAACCAGCGAGAGACCCCTGCTGGGGAGCAACACCAGGTGTGCCTGGGGAGCAGCTCTGAAAATCCTCCAGGGAACCCCAGCCAATCCATCATGCACCATGAGCAGTTTCTGAAGTCTCCAGCATGCCCCTGGGGTTACAAAGCTGCTATCTGGGGTGGTTCTGCTGTGATCAGATGGATGGGTGAGAAGCTTCCCTGTGTCAGTGGCAGAGCTTCAGGCTCTCCATGGCTTTGGTGTCTTTCAAGGGCTCTTCACTGTCATTCCTGGAACTGCTCTGTTCCTGGTTAGTATCTTGCGAACCACCCCTTTTCTGTACCATTTGCTCTTGGAGCTAGAGGCTCTACTATCATGCTCTAGCTGCTGAAAAGAACATTAGCCTCTGATGTGCTTTGTGTCCAAAGTAAGAACAACCAGGGGTCTTCACTGCCACCACCACACCATAGCAGCTAGGATTTTAGGCATGAGCCACCGCGCCCCTGCCAGTTATTTTCAAACAAAGCAATCAAACAGGCTTAGTGGCTAGGCCTTAACATCAAATCCTAAGACTTGAACTAAAAAGAAAAAAACAAGACAAAAAAAGGCCAAAAAAAAAAAGATGAGAGAGGAGCCAAATAAAGACATTTAAATTAAAATCATGGTTCACACTTGTAATCCTGCTTAGCTTGCTGAAATCGGAGGATCGTGGTTCAATGCCAGCCTGAGCAGGAAAGTCCAGGACACCTGTTTGAATGAGTGGTATTGGTGAGCTTGAACTTGCTGTGATTTGTTTATAGCTAGAACTCTACTCCTTCCTGAATCTTTGTGGTTAATTGGAGATAAGACTGTCATGGAGTTTCCTGCTTGAACTGGCTTCAAACCACAATCTTCATATTTCAGGGCCTGTGTTCACATGAAACTTTCTCCTATAAACTGAGAGGAGAAAGAGAGAGGGGGGAGGGGGAGGGGGAGGGGAGAGGGGGAGGAAGGGGGAGGGGAGAGGGAGGGGGACGGGTAGGGAGGGGGAGGGGAGAGGGAGAGGGAGGGGGAGGGAGGGGGTGGAGGGAGGGGGGGAAAGGGAGAGGGAGGGGGAGGGGGAGAGGGAGGGGCTGTAAGGAGCTGCCAGAAGAGGCTGTGCACAAAGTTCCTGCTGCTGAGCTCCCAGCATGCTCAGCATAGACCCCTGGCTGCTCTAGCTTTGGACCTGGACAAAACACCTCAGAAGACATTGTCCCTCCCTTGGAGCAGACACTGCATGATGGCAGAGCCTCTAGCTCCTGAAGAAAACAGAGAAGGAAGGGGGTGGTGAGCAGGATGATGGCTGCTTTGCGGAGATTGTGCTGCTGTGTGCAGGCCCAGTAACAGGCAGTTCCAGACATGGCAGTGAAGAGTCCTGAAAGATTCCAAAGCCATCAAGAGCCAGAAGCCCTGTCACTGACATAGGGAGGCTTCTCACCCACCCATTTGCTCACAGAACAATCTCAGCCAGGGGCTTTGTAACACCAGGGGCATGCAAGAGAGAAGGAGCTTGAGTCTCTGGCACTGTGACTCCAATAAAAGGATGAGTGCTCAGGTAGTCACAAATTACACTGCCTGAAAACACAACTGATTTTCATAGGAAAAATAGAGTGAATGTTCTCCAAAGAAAAAAAACATGATCAATCATGACAAGAAAATAATGAAGTCTAATTACATGACTGAATCTTTTAAGCTTGAATTTCATTTTAATTCTAATTTTACTCATAGAATGTAGAAAAATCCATATTTTCTTCATGGTAGATATCTGTGAAGTCTATCAGTAATTGTATAAGTGTAACATAACTCCACCCTTGCTTGGGAAAAAAAGAGAAAAATGTAGCTTAAATCAGTGCTGGTTAAGACTCTGAATTCTGTGAGCTCCTCCTGTGAGGGCCTCAAGAATGATTTCCACTTCCTGTGCCCATGTCCCCACCTCAACCACATGACTAGTCCCAGACACAAGGGAAATAAAACAGGTCAAATACTGCACAGTCCATCAGTTCTCCCAGGGCTGCACAGCCACAGGCATCAGAGAATGAATATCATGTCAACATGGGCTGTGAAGTTTCAGTTCTAAAGTACTGACAACTCTGATAGAAAGCAAAATTAAGGGGCTTTTTGTAGGTTGGGGTAAATTTTGGGTGAGGTCAGCTTGGTGTTTTAACCTTCATTGTCAAAAAAATTCTTCTATTGTTCTTGTGTCTTATTAAACAACTGTTTTTCAACTTCTATATTTCATTTAAAAATCATCTTAAATGTTTTCAAATCTCCTCTCTGTCCCTGGCCTTTTGTCTCTACAGCTAATTCTCTCTCTCTCACTCCTCTCCCCCCCCCCCCTCTCTCTGATGATTATAGGGCTTGAAATCAGGTCTGGGGCACTGTCCCTTAGCTTTTCTGCTCAAGGGTACTGATCCACCACTTGAACTACAGCTCAAAATCCCTGGATTTTGTTGTTTCTTTTTTTCCCCCTGTGTGTGATTTATTGGTTACAAGTCTCATGGATACTCAGGGATTTTTCCCACGTGGGCTGGGTGAAAATTAAAATCCACAAGTCTCAGCCCTCTAAAAATCTAGAACTACAGACATAAGCAAACATCACCCAGGTCACTTTAAGGTGCTTCTGTGGCTTTTCTCTTCTTTTACCCTCTTTTACAGTCATTTTATCCTTAATTATTTTGATGGGGAAGAAGCTTGTTGATACTGGGGCTTATATTCAGGGCCTCCTCCTCCTGCTTCTTCCTCCTCTTCCTTTTCTTTCTTTACTTCTTCTTCTTCCTCTTATTCCCCTTTTCATCCTCCTCTTCCTCTCCCTCCTCCTCCTCCTCCTATTCCTCCTCCTCATCTCAATTCTAACAGCTAAAATCCAAATTTTCAGTTTTCATGTGCATTTGAGTGCTAATTCTAATTGAAAGGATTGAACTTAGGAGGCACTGGCAAGTCTCCCTGAGTTGGCATTTTTATTTATTTATTTATTTATTTTTTTGCCATCTTCACACCTTGAGTCATAGGTGAATTTCTGACGCTCTTTTTTTTCTTGTCCTGGTGGTCTGGCCACATTTTCTAATTTCCCCCCTCAATACTAACAGTCTCTTCATAAGCCACAAGGGATTTTTCTGACTTTCCTTGGTAGTTTGGTTGTTTTATTCCTAAGGTTTGAACTGAAGGCATGACCAAGTGTCTTACATTTTCTTTTTTCTTTGTTTCTTTCTTCCTTTCTTTCTTTTCCTTTCTGTAGGCTAGCATGGTCTATAGCCATATCAGCAGGTCAATTTCTGGTTCCCTTGCCCTTTGTATTGATTAATGGAAGATAAAAGTCTCAAAGGGTCTCCATGAGACTCTTCAATTAACCACCAAAAGGTAGGAAGTAATAGAATAAATGCAGCTAGAATTTTTTAACTACAAGTTAACATTTATTTTTTGTTTTGTTTTGCCCTTTGGTGCTTTTCCTAGGGTTTTAAATCAGGGCCTAGTATACTCTCCGTGAAAGTTTTTGTTCAGAGCTAGCAGGCTGTAGACTTTGAGCCAAACCTTGATTGCTCATGTTTATTTTTAAAATTTGGGTGCTGGTACTATGCCTTAAACCCAAGGGCTGGTGCTTCTCTCTGAACTTTTTGTTTATTTTCTCAAGTCTACTGAGTGCTGTTACTTGCACCATATGTCAAGTTTGGTTTTGTTTTGCTTTTCCATGGCTGGTACACCTTGAACTCAGGGCCTAGCCTCTGGCTTTCAAAAATTATAATTATTTCTTTTCTGTTCTGTATGAGTCATGGGCTTTGGATACTGACCATGAGCTCTTCAGCTCAAGGCTATTACCCTACCCTGGAGCCAAGCCCCACTTCCCATTGTCTAGAGGGTAATTGGAGATAAGATTCTCAAGTCCTTTAGTGCCCAGGCTGGCTTCAAACCTTGATCCTCAGATCTCAGCCTCCTGAGTAGCTAGGTTTACAGGTGTGAGCCCCGTGCCCAGCAATATAATTATTTTTTTCTTCTGTCTCTGTCTCCTTGTTAGACTCCCGACTCAGCGGGACGTCTTTCAGACGGAGCCCCCTTCCCAAGGAACAGCGAGTCACGCAGTCGGATGCAATCAGCAAGAGGTTTATTTGGGGACACAGGTACCCGGGGCCACAAGATCTCCTAGGAGACTTGCGCACCTAGGCTGGGGAGAGGGGGATATTTATGGGTGGCTGAAGCAGGTTACAGAAGCAGAAGCATAGTTACAGGGTAATGATTGATTATGGTCACATTAGTAAGACTCAGCTAGGGGCTCAGCTAGGGGTTTATTGAATTTCCACTTGGTTAAACAGGCAGTAGACTGCATGTCTTGTTTCTGGCCTTATTTTATTGTTTTATTCCTGGAATTTCCCCCTCTTATTCAGGTTCATAAGGTATACAGTTTCACTGACTCGAACCAACTCAAACTGCACATCCTGTTGGCTGTTCTTCAGCCCATTGTATAAACTGCAGCTACTTGCACTATTCTAAAGGCCATTCTTTTAAGACTTTGGATTATGTTTGTGTTGTGAAAGTACTTTTGAGTGGTTGCTATTACATTATGGGGAGATATTAGATTTTATATTTCTCACATCCCCCATTTTCTTCTGGTTGAATGGAATCTTTCATTCAATGAGAGTGGTCTCTCTTTCCTTAAGTTGCTGATACTGTTGAGTGAGCACTAAGGCTTGTACTACAGTTAATCGATCTTTTACAAATTGGGCTAGTCTATTTAGGATACAGGGGCCCAAAGTGAGAATTAGAATGAGTATAATGAGTGGTCCTGCTATAGTGGATAACAGAGTTGCAAACCAGGGGGATTGATTAAACCAGTTTTCAAACCATCCTTGCTGAGAGCGGAACTCTTTCTCTCTTTCTGTCAGCCGCTCCCTAAGTTTGCCCATGGTTTCCCGGACAATTCCTGTCTGGTCTGCGTAAAAACAGCATTCCTCTTTCAAAGCAGCACACAAATCACCATCCTTTAAGAAAAGTACTTCAGACAAGGATGTTAGAGATTTTTACAACCAAGAAAGTCTTATTTTTTTAGCCATATTGTCCAGGTTTAATTTCTGTAAAGTCAATTTCCCAATGAACACCTGGGAGGTGTCCTCTCACTCTGGTTCCAAGTCCAATTTTAGTCTGTCCTGCATTCACCCTAGCACACGCTGGGCACTGGGCAGCCACTTGTTGCAAAGCCTCCTCCTTTCCCAAGAAGTGGCCAAAGTTTTCCTGCCGCTCTATGAGAGTCTTCATTTTAAAAGTCCACTTTTTGGGCCAAACTGTTTTTCCATCAAAAGTCCATTGTCCTTGTTTGGAGTCATAGGCCGCCCCCATTTTCTTATGACACTCAATATCCTCTGGAGTGTATGGGAGTGGGGGAAGACTACGGTGAGGCTTCTCTATTCCTGAAGGGGGTGGTCTGTCAAATCAGGTCGGGTCCCATTACCAAGAGTTTAGTTCCAGTCCTCTCAGTAAACAATTGTAAGGTGGTGGTTGAATCCGGCAGCACAGCAGCTCCAATGGAATGTTACACCTCCTGCTGGGTCACCTGCAAAATTTCTAAAGAAGCTTAACCTAAGGCCTGACTCTGGTGAATTCTCCCAATGCTTTTCTAGTTGCTTTACCCGAGCACACTCATTTTTTTGCAGGCTGGCACCCGTTGGTTTTTAAGACAGTATAGGATTGAGAATCCAAAGTAATACCAGGGTGGCAACTTTTAGTAACCAGATTGAACAAGGCTTAGCACTCTCTAGACAGGCACAGAAGACACGAAACTGTAGCCGTTCCCCACAAGTGCAGTCTCCACTCTTGCACATTTGTTACTACTATTTTTTTCCCAATGCTTCTAACTTATGCTGTCTTAATTTTTAAGAAACAACTTTTTGGTCCCTTTATCTAAAGAGGACTGATGGGCGACGATCTGTCTTCTATAACTTCTTCAGGCTGACTCAGGGGCGTTGTCTCTATACCTAGCCAGGGACCCTGAAAACTTAGCCTATTTTACCAAGAGGCTGTCAAGATTACATATATTCTACTCCAAATTGGAGGTCATGTAAAGCATTTAACAACTGCACAAACTTTTTCTTTGGCTACAACAGTGTAGCTTACTTAGCACCCATTTGCAAAGGCATTTTCCTAATTTTCTGGGGAACTTAATCCCTGCACTCTATGCTTCAGTTGCCAGATCTAAACATATAATAGGGACGCAAGCATCACATCCACCCTGAATTTGTGGCTGGTGTCAAATCAAACTTCACTCAGTTAGGATTTTAAACCATCCTCTATCACAGATGATTGACAAGTTCCTGCCCAGGTAGGCATGGGCATTAGTAAGGCATGCTTACAAATTATTCTATGACCTCCCGGCTCTGATTAATTTTGAATGGCCAAGCACAAATGACTCTAGGATCTGACACCACCTCTGCCATCCAAGCTGTGGCTTACTGCATTTGGATGCTTCATTGTCCCAGTAGGGTCTCTCCACACAGGAATAAATGTCCCATTGGCATTTCACTTTGTTGGTTGCTGGACTTGAACTCAGGGTCTGGGTGCTGTCTCTCAGCTCTCCAGCTCAAGGCTAACACCCTGCCACTTTTAAGTCCCAAACTCAGGGCCTGAGTGCCGCTCCTCAGCTCTGCAGCTCAAGGCTTGCACTCTGCCACTGTGAGTCCCGGGCCTGGTGCTTGAGTGCTGTCCCCCAGCTTTTCAGCTCAGAGCTAGCACTCTGCCACTTCGAGCTCCAAAGCAACTCTCAATAGCACTCTGACAGATTAGACACCACAGTCTCACAGGGACTTTGCCTTGCCCGGGCTGGCTCAAAACTGCGGCTTTCAGATCAGTGAGTCCTACAAAGGACACTTTAATCCAATTAGAAGCAACAAGGTGGTCAACTCAGAAATAGTCTCTAAGCATGACCTTACCTGGAACTTGGTGAGGGCCAAATTTACATCTGAATGAGGATCTGCTGTCCTTCTCCATGGACCTGCTGCGGATTGCTATAGAGTAACTTGCAAGAATAAGCTGAAATATCAATTAAGCAACCATTTTGGTAGTCCTAATTTTTCTTGTTTAAACAAACATTTAGGATAATTTCAATTTCAAACTTTGTTCAGAAACCCATTTCCAATGTTCTTTAAAATTTTTACTGATATTTGCTTAAACAATTAACACTTTAGCCTTTATTTGCATGTGAAAAATCTTTAAGGGCCCAAAGAACTCGCTTTGTTTCCAGGTTTCAAAACTCCAGCAACAGTTTAAACTCAAATAAGTTTTTTCCTCAATGCAAGAACTGTAAACATCATCAGTGCACAAAAAGTCTAAATCTGGACTTAGTTTCCTTCTTTTTCTAGAATACATCCAATTGCAATGCAGTAGCATGAACCCAAATTATACAGAGATAAATTTTTAAGTATTTATTCCTTTTAAAATGCTAATTATATTACCCAGATTTTACCATCAGATTTTCAGTGTCAGTCTGCAAAGAAAAAGAGCGAAGATGTGGATCTCAGTCCACCTGACCAGGTTAAGTGAACAGCCTTCATTCCAGCTTATTTACCCAGAGCTGCACCTTTGCCAGTTCACCTCTCACCCCTCAAGATGGTCACATAGGACTATTCTAAGTTTTCCCATCCTTTCTCTTAGCATTTGATTACCTAGACAGTTTTGAAAGATAGGTAAAGTCTCTGAAATAAATAAATAAATTTACATTTTAATTCCTAATATTTATCTCCAAATTTTAACTTAAGGAAATAGATTCTAAATTCCCTAATACCTCTGGGTTAAACAGGATATAATGCTCACAATGTAAACAGCTCTGTGCATTTCAATATTAAATTATTAATGCAAATTTCATTTAGAAAATACTTTTTCTACTTTAGAAAAATACTTTTTACCAGTTTCTCTTTAAAATAATGCAATAACCCTTTGAGACATTGTAAAACATTTTAACCTAATAATTTTCTTAAAGTTTAGATTTACCCAATTGCCTTTTTGTTTCAAGTATAAATTTATCCATTGTTTTATACAGCATGCTGATAATTTAACCTTGAACATGTTCACTCACTCATTCACATACATTCATACTCAAAGATCTTAAAGCGCGCAAAATTAATATTGGCCGTTCATTTTCCGGAAGTTTGTGTCAAGAGAGCTTTGCCAATTTACTCTTGCAGGTGAGAACCAGGTTCAAAACAAAACTTTTTACATGGCAACTTAGCAGTGATTTATTTTTCCAGGGCTTGTTACACACACAAAGATTGCAAGGATTCATATTTAAGACTGGTACCAATTTTGAAAACAAAACTAGACAACAAAAAAAATCTCACAAAACAAGACAGAAGCAGAGACCTTTAAGTACCCCAAATTTTGATGGCATACATGGCAGCAGTCACAGACTGTTCCATATTAATAGTCAGTCCCAATCCTGTCATCATAAACACAACAATTAAACAGACACAAAGGACAACACACTTCGCAGCGCGGCTTCGGTGCAAAACCGAAAGGGGAAGGGCGTTGGGGGGGAGCTCGGAGTCTCCCCTAACAGACGGACTAGAGAGTCCTCAGACCGGGGCGAAGCCCTGAAACCAGACGGACTAGAGAGTCCTCAGACCGGGGCGAAGCCCCGAAACCAGATGGGTCAGAAATCTGACCCCAGACACCTCCGGGACGTCTCCCAGGGGCTGCGGTCGGGAGTACGAGCTCCTCAGCTCCTCCACGGGTCCGCCAGATACAGATTGACACGGCCGAGTCACAGATTCCAGAAATACTCTTAACATAAGACAAGACACACAAAAGACAACAGAAATTTGCTGGCCAGCTTACCTCCCGGAGGTGGGTCGGTGGTCCCTGGGTGGGGGTCTCCGATCTCGCTGGGGCCTCCAAATGTTAGACTCCCGACTCAGCGGGACGTCTTTCAGACGGAGCCCCCTTCCCAAGGAACAGCGAGTCACGCAGTCGGATGCAATCAGCAAGAGGTTTATTTGGGGACACAGGTACCCGGGGCAACAAGATCTCCTAGGAGACTTGCGCACCTAGGCTGGGGAGAGGGGGATATTTATGGGTGGCTGAAGCAGGTTACAGAAGCAGAAGCATAGTTACAGGGTAATGATTGATTATGGTCACATTAGGTAAGACTCAGCTAGGGGCTCAGCTAGGGGTTTATTGAATTTCCACTTGGTTAAACAGGCAGTAGACTGCATGTCTTGTTTCTGGCCTTATTTTATTGTTTTATTCCTGGAATTTCCCCCTCTTATTCAGGTTCATAAGGTATACAGTTTCACTGACTCGAACCAACTCAAACTGCACATCCTGTTGGCTGTTCTTCAGCCCATTGTATAAACTGCAGCTACTTGCACTATTCTAAAGGCCATTCTTTTAAGACTTTGGATTATGTTTGTGTTGTGAAAGTACTTTCGAGTGGTTGCTATTGGTTACTATTACATTATGGGGAGATATTAGATTTTATATTTCTCACATCCTCTGTTTTCTTTGTTTCTTTTTCCTTTTAATGGTACTGATATTAATAGGAACAGGGGTTCTGTGAGCAGATTGGTGAAGGAGAGTGAGCAGCCACCCTCCCTATCATCAGGACCCGCCCACCAAGCTCCTTTCTCGCTCGGCTCCCATGCAGAAGCTATTCATCTTAGATGCACACATGCAACTTGTGAAAGTAGACACTCCTGCAAGCAGAATGATCTTCACCACTCAATGCTAGAAACTTCTAGTGTACAAGTCCTCAAATTTCTTTGAGAGAGGCAATTTTAACATTACTTGTAGACTTTCTGCCCAAAGCCCTCCCTGTCATTCCTCAGACCAGAAGCACATCCCCAACTGTGTGTTCTGCCATCCACTCAAGTCCCAAGACTCAATCCCCTGCTGGAAATCACAAGTGGTGTGCAAAGGAGAAATTTGCACTTGGAGTTAGAAGGTCCAAAGATCCTCAGATCCAAGGACAGCCCTTTCTTGGCCCCAAATCCCACTTGCTTCTTCACTTGCTCATCTTCCTCATAGTTAGGCTGCAGTGATTTGTACCTGATGAAAAAAAGGAAGAGAAAGTCACCCGGAGGCTCTCTTTTTCAGAACTAAGAGGATATCTATGGCTTTGGCTAAATCACAATAAGAAAGCACATGGCGTAAGTCTATGCTATTCTCTAAAAAAGTGAAGAGGTTTGATGTGTCCAAAATAAATGTTCTGCATGGTGACTGTGGCTTGTGCCTGAAATCCTAGCTATTTGGGAGGTTGAGCTCTGATGAACAGAGTTCAACACTAGCCTATGAAGGATATTTCCACGATACTGTTATCTCCATTAACCAGCAAACAGCCAAAAATGGAGCTGTGGCTCAAATGATGCGCACTCCATCACCTCACCACCAAAATCAGAGACAAAAAAACAAGTCCTGAATTCAAGGCACAGAATCAGAACCAAAAATAAAAATGCTTCATCTATCTGTAAATGCGATAGCCCAATATTGTCCTTGCCTGGTGGTTCAGTAGACACAGTCCACTTTCTTCCATCTACATTATTCCACAGGCCTCCAAGATTGCTTTTGAAACCTTACTTGGAAATGTGGTCTCCTAGGGCTTCAGCCATGTGAGGGCTGAAGTTGTGTGCCAGTGTCTTGTGCCTCTGATCATAGCCTCTCAGTAAGTAGACTTCTGAGGCTTCTGTAGCTTCTGAGTGGAATGAAATGTTCTAGGTGTCCATATCTAGAAAACTGGATAAGGTGTGCACTTGTCTGATCCCACATTCCCAATACAACACCCCAATGGGAACAACTGGGCTCTAGATGCCAAGTATTCGCAAGTCTCAGCCATGAAAGGCTGAGTAGCCCTGAGCTTGAAGGAACATTCACTTTATAAACAAAATAGCCAGTACTTGCTCCATTGTCCCACAGAGTCTATAATTGTGTAGAAAGTTTCAAATAAATCAAAGATGACCTTTCTGGTGTGCAGGGACCATGTTCATCACCAGCACCTCCAGCAGGCCTGCCTCCAGCTCCACATGTTACAGGGCACATTCACAGTCCCGCCTGAGTCATTGTCACTCTAAGGGTAAAGACAAAGTATCTTTTAAAAGTGGAAATGGGAGCATATTTCAAATTGAGTAATTGAGACAGAGTAGATTGAAAACCACACAGAAAATGTTCTATCATTATTGGCACTGAAAAGCACACAAGAAGGTATCTTGACTATACCTTGCCTGAGTTACTTTGTGTTTCCATCGTTTTCTTGGTAGAAAATATACTAAAGTGTTGGACTCGTGGTGGGGCATGTTTCCAAACTCTCCAGGCTCATAAGACACACCCATACCCCGATTTCCTGAGACCTGACTCTCCTGACATTCTAATACAGCACGAGAACCCCTTTCTCCTTCCAGAGTCACAGGCCAATTGAGCTGGCTTGACCAAACTGTCAGTTATAGTTCCTGGCTACCAAGGTTCCGTGTTCAATTCCATTGTGAAGGAGGTAGGGTCACTGCTCAGGGCCCAGTGACCTAAGCTGGTTCTTCTCACATAAGACCTACCTGAAGGCAAAGTGGAGGGCAAATCCCCTTTTCCACTGCACAATAGGCAAAGTAAAAGTCACACCTTGTCTTTTGAATCCTGAATCCTGTGCTTCAAGGAGCCATTCCTAGGTCAGATCAATACCTCTCATCCTGCACAAAACATTTTATCTGACTGTGCCATGGATTTTCTGCACACTTTGCTGACATTACAACTGTTAAGTGTTTATAACATAAATATCAGATTTCCCTTGAAATCGCTTTGTGGTGTCATCTAGAGCAAATACACGTACTTGGCTAATGGAAAATAAAGACGTATCTGAATCAATGTCATGTGTTCTCCTATGTACACAGGAACATATGAGATTAGAAATATCTTGCCTCTGGCCCTGCATAAGCAAACATAGCTTGTGAGATCCCATTTTCTACAGAAAACGCTGGGCATGGGAGGGTGTGCCTGTTAGGTACTCCAGAAATAGAACTGGAAGAACAGTCTTGGCTATTCTGGGTAAAAAGTGAGAGCCTACCTCAAAATATCCAGAATAAAAAGAGATGAATGGATCCAGTGGTTAGACCACTTGCCTTACAAATGGGAAGTCTTGAGAATTTATACACCAATATGGATTGAGTAACCCCGCCACAATACACACACACACACACACACACACACACACACACACACACACACACACACACACAAACATATTGGCTACTGGTGTCTCATCACTCTAATCCAAGTTACTCAGGAGGATAAGATTTTGGGGTCAGGGTTTTGAGACATCCTGAGTAGAAAAATTCATGAGACTCTTTTCTCCAATTATCCACCATAAAGTGAAAATGAGATCTTTGAGGAAAGTTGTAGAGAAGTAACCTTCAGCAAAAGCACTTGGGAAAAGTGTGCAACACAACATACATAAATAAACATGTTTAGGAATATAAAATGTGATCTGGCAAAGGCATGACAAGTTCAATGTTCAGATCTGGAAGTTGCTCTAGGCAAGCTAGTGTTTAGTAAATAAAATACTGGATTTGCCCTTCACTGTCCACAACTATGCTACCATGCTACTTTAGAAACACTGTTAACTTAGGATTAATTAATTAATTAATTAATTAATTTTTTTTGCCAATCCTGGGCTTGAGCTCAGGGCCTGAGCACTGTCCTTGGACTTTCTCAAGGCTAGAGCTCTACCACTTGAGCCACTTCTGGCTTTTTTCTATGTATGTGGTACCAAGGAATCAAACCCGAGTCTTCATGCATGCTAGGCAAGCACTTTAACCACTAGGCCAAACTCCTGGCCCCAAGGATTAATTTATTACAACTATGTTTAGATATAGTGTACAGTTTGGTTTGGGGTGGTAGTACTATATTCCGAGAATATTCTCCAAAATATCTAATAATTATAATGATAATAAAATCTATTTTCGTTTTATTTAATATGCACTTTCAATTTTTGTTTTGAGTTCTTTTCTGATAGCACGTAGGTTAACATACATAGCTATCCTGTAACTCTAAAAGAATTTCCTTTATATATGTACTCACAATTTTTTCTATCTTTATACCTTTTTATACTTGTTTTTCTATTGAATTCTCAGATACAAGTGCACACATTAGCCTACACTAAGGACTATTAATTCTCTCTCTTTAACTCCACATTTTCCCCTTGAAATGTCTGGAGATGCTACATTCATGGAACTGTCAACTCTCATAATGATACCTTTTCTGAAGTACTCTCTGAGGGACCCTATGAGTCTTTTAGCACTTAAGTTTAGGATGATAAAATAAAAGGAAATAGTATTATCTAAGATACTGGGTAGGAGGTGTTACTGAATGGTATATATGGAACAAGACATGCTGCCATACATGTGACAGGTACCACTGTCAAGTGATCCCTCTTTAACAGTACACATGGAAATAATGCATTGTATTACAGAACCATAGTAACACAAAAAAAGTTGGTATTGACACAAAAAGAGACCCAAAGATCAATGGGACAGATTGGAAGACCCAGAAATAAAACCATATACTTGCATTTGTTCGATCTTCCACAAAGGAACACAAGACATACACAGAAAATGCCTCTTCAACTATTGGTGCTGTAATCCTAGCAACTCAGGAATCTGAGATCTGATGATCAAAGTTCAAAACTAGCCTGGGCAAGAAAGTCCATGAGACTCTATCCCTAATAAACCACCGGCAAACTAGTACTGGCACTGTGCTCAGCGAACGGACAGCATCCACAGATGGTGGTTTTTCTTTCAAGCTAATTTTGCATCTCGCTTTGCAGGTATTTGGGGAGCTAAGGTTATACAGACCTAACAGTTAAAGTAAATGAGTTCAGCCAAATGCTAGTGGCTCACACCTGTAGATTCATGGTTCAAAGTCAGCCCAGGCAGAAAAGATACTGTAAGACTCTTACCTCTTGTGAAGTACTCAAAAACCAGTAGTGGCACAGTGGTACAATGTACTAGTTAGTGGGTTAGCCTTGAGTAAAAGAGCTCAGTGACATTACCCAGGCCCTGAGTTCTAGCCCCAAGACTGAAGGGAAAAGAAAGATCATAAATATAAACAGTGCACACAATAGACTAGAGACGCAGGATGAAAGATTAAATGAACAAATAATGAATATAGTCAACAACAATTCTTTGAAATTTGTAAATGGGGAATGTAGCCGAAAAAATGATGAGAAAACAATGATTCATTTCTAACCACTCTTGTATTATTTGTTTTGAAATCATTAACTGCTTTTAAACTAAACAGGCATGTAAGTATCATTTTGGAGAAAACAACAATTATATATGTATTTTAATCTGAATTCCATATTTTATAATTTGCCTTTCAGTAAATCATCATTCTCTTTTCATATAAAACATGTGTAACCCCTTTACTTAATACTTCATATAATTCCAGTATGTGATTATATCATAACTCCTCAATTTCCTTTTTTTTCTTTTGGCCAGTCCTGGGCTTGAGCTCAGGGCCTGAGCACTGTCCTTGGACTTTCTCAAGGCTAGAGCTCTACCACTTGAGCCTCAGCACCACTTCCGACTTTTTTCTATGTATGTGGTACCGAGGAATCGAACCCGGGTCTTCATGCATGCTAGGCAAGCACTTTAACCACTAGGCCAAACTCCCAGCCCCTCAATTTCCTTTTTTCTCTCAATCCTTTCTCCTGTCTATCCTAGTGCTTAAACTCGAGGCATCACTCATGCTAGGTACGTGCTCTACAAATTGAGCTGCACGCCCTGCTCTTTTTGTTTTACTCATTTTTATACTAGGGTTTATGTTTATGACCAGGTCAGCTTGGAACACAATCTTTCTTTTTACCCTTTCTAAGTAGCTGAGATAAAAAGCACAATGCACTGGGTTCACCTATTGATTGAGATACAGTATTGTGAACATTTTGCCTAATCCTTCATTTCTCAGTATCTTTTTTTTTTTGTTGGCGGATGGGATCATGGGTCTTGAACTCTGGGCCTGGGCGTGGTATCTGAACTCTTCAGTTCAAGGATACCACCCTACCCCGAGACACACAGCCACACTTCCCCTTTTCTAGTGATTAATTGGAGATGAGTCTCTTGGTATCGGGGGGTGGGTCCTCAGATCTCAGCCTCCTGAGTAACTAGGATTACAGTCATGAGACACCCTCCACGGCTTCTCAGTAACTGAAGAAACTAGGAATACATATGACAGCTATCATGCTTGGCTCTAATTACTAACAATTAAAACACTTGAACAAAGTTTTAATAATGTAAAACGTATGAACAAAGTTTTAATATTTTTAAATGTTGACTTCAGGGACAATGGGTGCTTTTAGTTTCCTAGTTTCAAATTTCACCAAATTTTTGTTTAATTTTTTATTTCCCAGAGTTAAAAAAAGGTGATTAAGTATTTGAAAAAAAATAAAAAAGCTTAAAAGAAAGCATCCTTGCCAGCGTAACTTTGCAAAAAGATTTGACATCATAGTTGATTTTTATGGAGAATGTATTCCAAGAACAGATCTTGTCATTCTCATCACCTATTCTGAAACAGTCTATACAAAGGAGAGAAAGCCAGGCTGTCTGAAAACCCACCAAGGGAAGTCAGGGTAGCCATCTCTCAACTTTTGACCTGAAATGATTCAAGGATAAGGGCAGGTTAAACATAACATCAAATCAGAGAAATAGGAAAAATACATCAATTTTCCAAATGTATGAGATCAAAGAGTGCGTAAAGATGGTGTATAACACTTACAGTAGGTATTCGAACAAACATCTTTTAGTATTCCAAAAAAAGAGCAACAAATGAAACCTCAAAGGCATCTTGGAGCATGTTTATGTCCATATTATTTATCTTGGAGCAATAAATTCAGTGTTGTATACTTGAGAAATGAGTATCTAGCCTTTTCATTCTGTCAACCTAGCGTTTTCATTCTGTCAATTGCTTTTTCACTCTATTATAGCAGTGGTGGTTTCATTCAGAAAACTAAATAAGCACAATAGCCTCAACGCAACAGAAAAGTAAAAATTAAGTGGCTGTTGTCTAAAACGCAGAGTATACATTGTAAAATAATAAATTCAAGGTAGTTAGCGGTCCCATCACCTTATACATGTGTCTTTATGATAAGGTCATTACAAATTCTCCTTTCTAGCTTTTTGTAACTATATTGTGTATTATTGTGAAGTATATTACACCATTATGTGACTCTATATTATTGTGTTGTGAACTTCAGTCACCCTACTGTGCAACAGAATGACTTTGTCATCTGTGCTGTTCTTCTAACTTCTGATGAAAAATGGAAGGCAATTACACAGTCACAGGAGCTGACATTAATTTGGAAAATTGTGATGTGTTTATTTGGAAATGTAAGACACATTCAAACGATGTTTTCAAGACCATTAGGCCTATAACTTGCTTTGATATATCACTTAGTTCATTATCAGTGTTAGGTAAACAAAATAAATAGTGGCTGACAAAAAATAACTAAATAAAATGCCGAGTATATTATACTCAGAGGAGATTCCCTTTTCAGGGCATGCCTGACATTTTTAGTACTGACATTAATAGGAAGTTCTGACACAGAAAAGGAGAATGACTGACCCCTTTTAGTCTCGCTCAAATTAGAAATCACAGTTCTATGACGCTCGCTGCAACAAATCACTGGTTATATCCCTAGCCATTGATGTAGAAAGTAGCAGCTGATGGTCATTGGACATAAACTGAACCCAGTTCTGGAATGATTCTGCCCTTCTGCAGATGTGCTACAGAGAGTCTATTTCCATTACCAAGACTGGCTGAGAACACAAAGCTCACCTCTGTGAAGGAAGAACAAAACCATTAGCTGTCTCTCAAATAAAGCAATTTGGAATGTGTTATGATGAGCAAGAGTCTGGTTTCTCAGCTGTAAAATAATTTCATTGTTTTTCTTTCATGTATGTCAGGACTGTGGCTGGAACCCAGGTTTCTTCCTCTCTCTTGGCTTTTTCCCTTATAGATAACATGCTACCAAATAAGCCATAGCACTACGTCTGGGTTTCTCGATGCTTAACTGGAGACAAGTCTCACTGTATTTCCTGCCTGGGATGGCCTGGACTCCTGATCCTCAGATCTCAGCCTCCTAAGCAGAGGATTATAGGCATAAGCCACCAAAGTCTGTCATAAGTGTTCCTATGATAAAATTCAAAATGGCACTGGGTACAGTGGCTGACACTTGTAATCCTAGCTACTTGTCAGCTCGGGCACTAAAGAATGTGAGACTCTTTTTTTTCCAGTCCTGGGCCTTGAACTTGGGGCCTCATCACTGTCCTTGGGCTTTCTCAAGGCTACAGCTCTACCACTGCAACCACAGCACCATTTCTGGCTTTATTCTATATATGTGGTACCAAGGAATAGAACGTAGGACTTTGTGCATGCTAGGCAAGCACTCTAACCACTAGGCCAAACTCCTGGCCCGAGAACCTGAGACTCTTATCTCTGGTTAATCACTAGAAAATGGGAAAGGGGGCTATGTGTCCAGGGGTAGAGCAATAAGCCTTGAGCTAAAGAGCTAAAGGAACAGCCCAATTCCTGTGCTCAGGTTTTAAGTTCAAACCCCAGAGCTAGCAAAATTAAAAAAGTTTCAAGGGCTCTCTGCCACATCTCAGATCTCAACCTCCTAGCAGTAGGATTACAGGCAGGTGCCACCAATGCCAGGTTTGAACAACTTTTGTGTCATCTCCAAGAATGTGGACGCCCCACAACACTGGTAGGCAAGATAGACACGTGTCTCAGGGCAGCGGGCACTGACTGCATTCAGGTTTACACATGGCTGTGGAACCTAAGCAGCTAACACCCTGAGGATCTAGGACGACAGGAAGCAGCCAGTGGCTCCCAAAGCTTATGTTATCTTTGATTTAAAAACTCACAAGACTTCACTACAAGTTATTGTTGTCAATAACAGTTCAATGTGAAGTAACAGGATATAGTAATTTTATAAAGTTAAGTGGGCGTACATATGTGGGAAATTTACAATTAAGGAATCAATACTGTTTACACGAGTCTAAACAATAAAACACTTAGTAATAAATATATCCAAAATGAATGATACAGAGAAGATTAGCATGGCCCCTGTGCAAGGATGACATGTACATTTGTGAAGCATTCCATATTTTTGTACATATACTTGCTTTTTGAAATAGGATAGGGTAGAGGGGAAAACAAGATGATCTGGAGGGGTGGGGATGGAGAATGGGGAGAACCGCATGAGAAAGGGTAGCCATGTTTGTGAAGTAATGCACCTCCTACCTGGCGAATATAATATAATCCTTCTATTAATTACAGTAAAAACCGTATTTAACAAATATGTTGAACAATGAAAATTATATTGCATGGATATTCTTGAAAGCATCCCAGTTTTTGCCTGATCTCCTTGCCTCTGAGGAATTTAAAGAAGGAAATTATTAGTTTGTGTGATTATAATTGCTGTCAAGTTCAAGTCAATATATTCGAATATGCCCTATGACCTCCATTTTCATGTGGAATAGCTCGGGTTCACATAAAGAGGCAATGAGAAACCATGTACTCAAGGACTGAATATCATGTATGAAGCTTTCTTACCCAATATTTCCTAATCATGTTGTGTGTAAAGAATCATCAAAAATCAAGCTGGGCTTGATAGTTCACACCTGTAATCCTAGCTACTCAGGAGTTTGAGATCTGATGATCACAGCTCAAACCAGCCCAGGCACTAAAGGCCAGGAGACATTTATCTCCAATTAACCACTAGAAATGCAGAGGTGGCGCTGTGGATGACAGCCTTGAGTTGAACAGCTCAGGGACTATGCCCAGACCTAGAGTCAAACCCCACAAATGACATAACGATAAGCCTTTAAGAGAGAAGCATAGGATCTCAGAGAGACAAGAGATTTCTCCCAGCCAGGTGTGGTGGCTCACACCACAATCCTAGCCACTCAGTAGTTAGCTGAAAAAATTATTAAAGAAAAGGCAAGGCCAGTAGTTTGGCCTAGAGGTAGAGTCCTTGACTACTAGGAATGAAGACCCGGGTTCAATTCCTCGGTACCACATACATAGAAAAAAAGCCAGAAGTGGTGCTGTGGCTCAGGTGGTAGAAATCTAGCAATGAGAAAGCCCAAGAACATTGCTCAGGCCCCAAGTTCAAGCCCCAGGACTGGCAAAAAAAATTAATTTAAAAGTTTTATCTAATAAATGAATTTCTTAATAAGACAGGTCAGTCATCAGGAGAACCATCCCATATCACTCTAGGAACAGGCTGAGCGATGGTCACCAACAGGTGGGGGACAAAGGGAGATGGGGACTGACCCCAACCACTGCTTTGGTCTTCCCTGGGCTTGGGCTGCTTCATGGTTCAGTGCCCAAGGGAAGGGCCAGCATCTTTTGCCTTGCCCCCGATCTTCAATGCCAGGACCCAGATGTCTTTACTGCCGAGGCTGGCTTTGAAACGTGATCCTCACATCTCAGTCTCCTGAGTAGCTAGGATGACAGGCATGAGCCAACAGTGCCTGGCTCAAGGCTACTTTTACTATTAACATCTTATTTATTTTTTTTGTGGGTCATGGGGCTTGAACACACTCTGGGCGTTGTCCCTGAGCTCTACAGCTCAAGGCTACCACCCTACCCTTGAGCCAAGCCCCATTTCCAGTTTTCTAGAGGTTAATTGGAGATAAGAATCTCAAGTCTCAAAATCATGAGAAGGGGTGTCAATGTGTGAGAAGTAATGCACCTACTACCTGGCGAATGAACTGTAACCCCTCTATACATTACCCCAACAATAAAAAATGAAGTTAATTTTATTTTCAGTCCTTTTGTGCCCGGGCTGGCCTTGAACCTTGATCCTCAGATCTCAGCCTCCAGAGTAGCTAAGATTATAGGCATGACACACCAGGACTGGCTCCATCTAACCATCTTCTAACTTCCTTTACTTCCTCATTTTTTCCATTACTTCCAGAATTAAGTTTAACAAAACCATGTCTTTTTTTTGCCAGTCCTGGGCTTTAGCTCAGGGGCTGAGCACTGTCCTTGGACTTTCTCAAGGTTAGAGCTCTACCACTTGAGCATCAGCACCACTTCCAGCTTTTTTCTATGCATGTGGTACCAAAGAATCGAACCCGGGTCTTTGTGCATGCTAGGCAAGCACTCTACCACTAGGCCAAACTCCCAGCCCAAAACCATGTCTTAATTGTGTTTGGGTACAGCTATCTTCAGAGAGATAGAGTAAGGGAAAGCAGTGATAGCAGAGAGATATTCATCCTCCTGAGAGCTTCTCTTTCAACCTCCAGAACAGGGAGAAATCAAAGACACTTCATATCATCCACACCTGTGTTTTATTATAACTCAGGAAAAAACAATGAGCAAGATAAACAATCTCAAACAACACATCACTAGTGATTAATTCAATATAAAGGAAAAACTAGTCATTTTGGGGTTACTCATCAAAATTCTAAAGATTCTTCTCTTTATTTACCCACCAAAGAACCAGAATTGGTGCAGTGGCTCAAGTGGTAGAGTATTAACCTCGAGCAAAAATGGTTAAGAAGGTGCCTAGGTTCTGAGTTCAAGCTGCCAAGACTTTTACCAACACTCAAAGAAAATGTATACCCAATTGTGTGTCCTTCCATGTTCTCTGAATATTTCAGGAACTAACTAGGGAATAAAAGGTGTTAAGAAAAGCCGGGCATGGTGGCTCACACCTGTAATCCTAGCTATTCAGGAGGCTGAGATCTGAGGATTGACTTTCACAGCTAGCCTGGGCAGTAAAGACCACTAAAGACCAAGACACTCTTATCTCCAATTAATCGCTAGAAAAGGGAAAGTGGGGCTGTGGTTGAATGGGGTAGGGTGGTATCCTTGAGCTGAAGAGCTCACGGACACTGCCAAGGTCCAGAGTCCAACTCCCATGAAAAAAAATAAAATTAGGTGTTAAGAGAGATTTGACTTCTATGCAAATTTTATGATAAACATGGAATTGCATCTTCCATTCAAAAATTGAACTCTATGTAGTATGTCATTGCTATAATGCATGGACCACACAAACAGCGAGAGAGTTTAGAGGAGTAGTGGAGAAATAGATGCGTTCTGCGTTCTTGGCTGATTAAAAGTCATTGAACATTTGCTCTGTTTGCTGCTTTTCTTCTAGCCAATCACTTCTCTGATAAACACTGAGGTGTGCCTTCCAGATGGAAGATTTTCCTCGATTGTTATAGTAATGAGACTTCTCTCTCCTGTGTGTTTTATAAGTACAGAGCCATGAATTCTTAATAAAGGACATTCCACAGTTGTTCCATTCAAACAATTTCTCACCTGTGTGTTGTCTGCTGCAAACTGAGGTATGACTTTTTGGAAAAACTTCATGGGTGCTGGTGGCTCACGCCTCTAATCCTAGCTACTCAGGAGGCTGAGATCTGAGGATCACGATTCAAAGCCAGCGATGGTATGAAAAGTCCAAGAGACTCTTATATACAATTAACTACCAGACACTAACTACTCTTACATGCAATTAACTAGCCGACAAAGTAAAAGGAAAACAAAAACAAAAACAAACAACTTTCCACATTTGTTTTATTCATAGGATTTCTCTCATGTGGAACCCTGAGCTGTGCCTTCTGAGTGAAAGACTGCACATTTGCTACATTCATAAGCCTTCACTCTGTGAGTACCCTGATGCAAACCGAGTTTTCTTTTAGGAAAAAGACTTCCCATATTTTATTACAGTCTTCAGGTTTCTCATCGGTGAGAATTCTTTTATGGTTGCTTAGGTGTCATATCTATGTGAAGAACATTGCATATTTGTTGCCTTCATATGGTTTCTCTCATTTTGTCATCTTTGATGATTACTAAGGCCTTCCTCTGGATGAAAGGATTTTCACATTTATAACATCCATGAGGTTTTTCTCCTGTTTGTTTTTTTCTGATAGTTGGCAAGGTCTGCCTTCTGGATGAAAGGTTTTCTACATTGATTACCTAAGTTTTCTCTCCTGTGTGTGTATTCTGAGGATTAGTACGGTTTGCATTCGGAGTGAAAAACAGTTCACACTTATTGTATTCATAAAATTTTTGTCTTGTGTGTGTTCTGATGATTATTAAGGCTTGTTTTCCAGATGAAAGACTTTCCACATCTGTTACATTGATAATGTTTCTCTCCTGTGTGTGTTCTCTGATGCAAAGGGAGGTATGACTTCTTTCTGAAAGACTTTCCACACCTGTTACATTGATAAGGTTTCTCTCCAGTGTGTGTTTTCTGATGGGCATTAAGATGTGACTTGTAGGCGAAAAACTTTCCACATCTCTTACATTCATAAGGTTTCTCTCCTGAGTGTGTTCTCTGATGCAAAATGAGGTATGACTTCATTCTGAAAGACTTTTGGCATTTCTTGCATTCATATGGTTTCTCTCCTGTGTGTGTTGTCTGATGATTAGTAAGGCTTGTCTTCCGGGAGAATGACTTTCCACATTCATTACATTCATAAGTTTTCTCTCCTGTGTGTGTTCTCTGATGGACAGTAAGGTCTATTTTCTTGGTGAAAGACTTTCCACACATGTTACATGTATAAGGTTTCTCTCCTGTGTGTCTTTTCTGATGAACAGTAAGGTTTGACTTGTCACTGAAAGACTTACCACACGGGTTACATGTATAAGGTTTCTCCCCTGTGTGCACTCTGTGATGTTTCTCCTTGGTGAAAGACTTTCCACATGTGTTACATGTATAAGGTTTCTCTCCAGTGTGTATTCTCTGATGGGTAGTAAGGCGATCCTTCCAGGTGAAAGACTCTCCACACATGTTACATGTATAAGGTTTCTCTCCTGTGTGTAATCTCTGATGGGTAGAAAGGTGTGTCTTCTGGGAGAAGGACTTTCCACAATCTTTACATCCATAAGGGTTCTCTCTGGTGTGTATTTGCTGATGATTATTAAGTTCTACCTTCTGGGTGAAAGACTTTCCACATTTGTTGCATTCATATGGTTTCTTTTTTGTATGAATTCTCCAGTGTCTCCTAAGAGCTGATTTCTGGGTGTATAGTTTTCCACATCTGGCACATTCAGGTGTTTTCTTCCCTCTCTGAACTACTGTTTGGGTATTGTGGGTAGAATTATCATAGTCGTCTCTGTGCTGCTTATGGATATTGTCAGACTCTCCCACAAGAACACAATTCTGCTTTAAAAATATGCTCTCTGAGTTTAAAACCTTCCCTTCTTCACCATATTCAAAATACTCCAGCTCATCAGAACACTCAAAATTTGATCTAAAATGCTCTGAATATCTGAAGGATTCTTCAACTACAGGAGACACAACTGGCCTACATGCAGCACGTATGTCATCAAGCTCACTATAAAGTCGCATGTTCTGACACTCACTGAATTCTTCAGTCTTCATCACTAAGGAATCTACATTACTTCTACTCAGCTCTGCCTTACGTTTTGAAGTCAAATCAAATGTTCTCACTAATCTCCCTCTGTCTTCCAATGTATAACTATTGGTGACTGCTACTTCACACAGACATCCAACTGAATTTTCCTGGCAGGTTGTAATTATGTCCTCCATTTCTTGGACATCTAAAATGAGTTAAAATTAAAAAAAAGACAAAAACATAAATAAGATTCCAATGGTCTTTAATGTAAAAACATTTGTTTTGCTTAATTTTTTTTGTGGGTTCCAAAGGGTGAAGTGGGCCAGGATGTTGAGCTCTTCAGCTCAATGATACCATCCTACCCTTGAGCCAAGCCCCACTTCCCATTTTCTCCAGGTTAATTGGAGATAAGAGTCTCAGGTCCTTCTGTGCCTGGACTGGCTTTGAAGCTTGATCCACAGACCTCAGCCTCCTGGGTAAGATTACAGATGTGAGCCATTCATTGCACCCGGCTTTGTTGTTGTTGTTCTGGTTGTGGGGCTTGAAGTCTGGGCCTGGGCACTGTCCCTGGGCTCTTCAGCTCAAGGCTACCACCATACCCTTGAGCCAAGCCCCACTTTCCATTTTCTCCAGGTTAATTGGAGATAAGAGTCTCAGGTCCTTCTGTGCCTGGACTGGCTTTGAAACTTGATCCACAGACCTCAGCCTCCTGGGTAAGATTACAGATGTGAGCCATTCATTGCACCCAGCTTTGTTGTTGTTGTTCTGGTTGTGGGGCTTGAAGTCTGGGCCTGGGCACTGTCCCTGGGCTCTTCAGCTCAAGGCTACCACCATACCCATGGAGACACAGAGCCATGTCCTGTTTTCTAGTGGTTAATTGGGAGATAAGAGACTCAAGGTCTTTAGTGCCCAGGCTGGCTTTGAATTATGATCCTCAGATATCAGCCTCTGGAGTAACTAGGATTCCAGGTGTGAGCCACCATGCCAGGTCAAGGTAAAGACATTTTCTCCCATCCTAGATGTTAGAACTTTAAAACATCACAAATAATTCCACTATGTATTGGTAGAGTTTTAAGATGAGTACTTATCACCTGCATATAGTATCCTTATGGCTCTGCTTTTCAAATACTATTTTGATTTATCATAGGGGAATAAGCTGTTTCTTTTATTTTCTTGAAATATGTGTGTATTACCGCTTTCCTTCTCAACCATTAAGTGAGGAACAAGAATATTTTCGAGATTCAGATACGACTGGAGTATTTTATCCATCCCTTTGCCTTTTACCTAAGTGGTAATGGTTCTTGAGAGTAAGGATTTATACATGAATCTCTTCAGTACTAACTTCTCATTATTAACTTCTTTATGTATCTATGGGAATTGTAAAGTTCATTTCTATCAATCTTAGACAAAGTCTAAGTCCAAACCCTTTTCAGGCAAACCTGACCATCAGAACAATGGAAGATGGAGGATAATCCAGCTCAGGAGCTGTCAATCATCCACTGTAGACTATAATCTTTGATTCGAAATCACAATCTCTGCCCACCACTGACAAGCCATTTTTCATATCAGAGGACACCAGCACTGGCATATTCCATTTTATACTATATCTGTATTTTCCTAGTTACAAAGAAAATGAAATCTCATTTTCTATATCTCTATTTTTTTTTGCTTCCGAATGATTTCCACAAAGAAGAGAATTTCTAACTCTAACTCTACTTCCACACAAAATTCAGTATGTCTCCATATGAATCCTTGCCACACCCAGAACTTACAGGAACTAGGAATGTTATTGCTTAGTACTGCTCAAGATGTATTTACCTACTGTGCTCCGCAAAATCCAATAACTCACCTGTAAAATTCTTTTCTGAGACTTCTTGTATCCATGGATCTGCACATTGCTCCAGCTGTACAATCAATATAGGTTTGGGAAAACAATGCCCTGTGGACAAGGAATAATGGAGAATTATTGCTCATGGTGTATCATCTGTGTTATAAGGTCTCACACATCCTGTTCACAAGGTTGCTCCTAACTCTTCTTTCTCATTTCTCACTGGCTCCATTTATTGACTTATCCCTAGCTTTAGAATTTTTTCCCATTGTGTGCCTGGAACTCAGCTTTTACTCCAGGCTAGTATTCAATCAGTTTGAGTCCACGTTTGAATTCCAGCTCATGAGGGCTTAATTGTAGGTAGATTTCAGCCTCCTGAGTAGGTAGGATTTCAAGCAAAACCAGTGCACCAGTGCCTGGTTTGGATTAGGAATACACACTTTAACTAGTGATTCCTAGATCATACTTTCAGTAGTCATATACATTGTACTCTAGATTATATATCCAACTACATTAATCACCTCAGTCTCTTATTAGGGAACATAGTTCAGAATTTTTGTCAAACTACTGATTTGGCTGCTTAAATAATGAGAATAAATCACTAGAAAATGGCAAGTTGGGCTGTGGCTCAAGGGTAGGGTGGTACCCTTGAGCTGAAGATCTCAGGGACAGCGTCCAGGCCCACAGTTCAAGGCCCTTGACCAACAACAACAACAAAAAGGATTACATAATCAAGTTGAAGTTTTCCTTAGAAGAAAACGATACTGAGGCTGGGAGTTTGGCCTTGTAGAGTGCTTACCCAGCATGCACAAAGACCAGTGTTTGATTCCTTGGTACCACATAAAAGTTGGAAATGGTGCTGCAGTTCAGGTGATAGAGCGCTAGCCTTGAGGAAAAGCCCAAGGATAGTGCTCAGGCCCTGAGTTCAAGCTCCGTGACTGGAAAAAAGTAAAATAAACAAGAAGGAAACGATACTGGTAGGTGCCCATGATTCACACCTGTAATCCTAGCTACTCAGGAGGCTGAGATCTGAGGATTGTGGTTCAAAGCCAGTGCAGGCACAAAACTCTGGCACTCTTTATTTCCAATTAACCACTAGAAAACAACAACTCATGTTGTGGCTCAAAGTGGCAGAGACCTAGCTTTCAGCTGAAGAGCTCAAGAACTGTGCCCAGTCCTAGAGCTCATACCCAAAACAAAAATCAGCTACAAAAAAAAGTGAAAAAGAAAGAAACGACACTTCCCACTGAAAGAAATATTCCATGTAAATAGAACTAATAGAACTAACTTCACCTATCCACTAAAAACAAATCACTTGAACTTTGAAGATGAGGTAAATTTTGCTCACCCAGTGAAACCAGGTTGCTGTAGTTCTCCAGCATTACATCTCTATACAGGGTCTTCTGAGCAATGTTTAGGTCCTGCCACTCCTCACAGCTGAAGTCCACAGCCACATCTCCAAATGAAACCATCTCCTGCAATGGCATATTTCCTTCAAGAAATTAGCTCTGATTCATGAGCACATCAATTCTGGAACTGCATTCTTCTACATGTAAGCTTTGGTCTCACATAAAATATTTCCAGCTTCCTGTGTTATCCATAGAGTGAGAGAAAGAAAACTAAAAATAGACATATTTTCCCCTATATTAAGTAGATAATTACAAAGTTTCCCTAGTATATTAGAATACATTTCTGCCGCTAGCAATAGAAACAAGATAAAAATTCTAAGGAGCTAATAATCTGACATGACAGCATTAGTTATAAATAGATGTCTGATAGAGTAGTATTAGCTCATTTTGATAAAATTCACTACATATCAAGGTAACAAGGAAGTAAAAAAATAATAATTCCTGCATGTTCATATTCTGCCTCACTAAAAAGCAATTTAGAGCTACTATTAAAAAGTGCCCTCATGGTTGTGAGTTTAGCCTAGTGGTAGAGGGCTTGCCTAGCATGCACAAAGACCCGGGTTCAATTCCTCGGTACCACATACATAGAAAAAAGCCAAAAGTGTTGCTAAGGCTCAAGTGGTAGAGCTCTAGCCTTGAGAAAGTCCAAGGACAGTGCTCAGGCCCTGAACTCAAGCCCAGGACAAGGCAAAAAGAAAAAAAAGTGCCCTCATAAGCAATCAAAACATGCTGAAATCACAGGGAATAAAATCATACCAGTAGATGTTTGAAAAGCATAGTTTCCAGGTGAGTGTTAAAGGAAGCAACAGTAATCGAGAAGGTAGGTAATGATTAATTTGGTCCTTACAAGATCTGACTTAGGTCCCCAAATAAAAACATGACAAAAAAATTAAGTAGCACAAAAACAACCTATGGTAATCAATTATATTACTAAATTTCCAAAGATTAAGGCTGATCATCGATAACCTGATACTGATACTTCCTACATAAGCAAAAGAAAGGCTAGCACAAAATTTTGTGAACATTGCCTACCTGCTACAATACAGAATATAGTTGAAAAGTGCATAAAATATTTCTTGATAAAATTTTTGTTTATGCTCAGCCATGTTATCCTAGCTGTTCAGCAGGCTGAGATCTGAGGATCACGGTTCAAAACCAGCCCTGGCACTAACGGAGCTGAGACTCATCTCCAATTAATCTTAGAAAATGGAAAGTGGGACTTATCTCCAATTAATCACTAGAAAATGGGAAGATGGATTTCTGAAAACACCATAAACTATATCAAATGAAGCTTAAATTTCCAGTAAACGAAGAATACAAAGCACTTCAAGAAGCCTGTATGGAGAGTAATTTAAGAACAAACAGCCAACTAATTCTTCCAGAATTTTTGAAGGTGTGTTGACCACAGTGTTTCAGTAACTGCAGTAGAACTTCAGTAACAGTTTACTGTTAGGCATGATGATGTGATTTAAGGTAAGTTGATACTCAAAATTTACCTTCCATGGGAAGTTACTTCCTAGGTGTCACTGAATCACATTTTATTTAAGTGAGATGTTGGAATAAAGTTTATCAAGGTAACGGCCCCCATAAACAGGATGGAGTTGCTATTCTCATATCAGATAAAATAGACTTCAAACTAAAATTAGTGAGAAAAGACAAAGAAGGTTATTACATACTAATAAAGGGATCTCTCCTCCAGGAGGACATAACGATCCTAGATCTAACCAACTAGATCTAACAGACATCTGCAGATTATTTCACCTAGCAACATCACAATATATGTTTTTTTCAGCACACATGGAACCTTTTCCAAAATAGACCACATTTTAGGGCATAAAGCAAACCTGTGCAGATTCACAAACACTGAAATTATTCCCTGCATTCTCTCAGATATCAGGGCATCAAATTGGAACTGGACACCAATCTCGACCAAAGAAAACTCTGTAACTCATGAAGATTGAACAACACATTGTTGAATCACCAATGGGTCATTGAGGAAATCAGAACAGAAATACAGCAGTTTATGAAATTTAACAAAAAGGAGCACACAAAATACCAGATCCTTTGGGACACAGCAAAGGCAGTACTCAGAGAAAGATTTACAGCTCTGAGTGCTAACCTTAATAAATTGGAAAAATCACAAACCAAGAAGTTAATGTTGCACCTTACAACAAACTAACTCTAATCCCACTATAACCCTCATCCTAAAACCAGACAGAGATTACTCAAAAAAAAGAGAACTATAGACCAATTTCTTTGATGAATATTGATGCAAAACTTCTCAACAAAATACTGGCCAATCGTTTTCAGCAACTCATCAAAAACATTATACACTACAATCAAACAGGATTCATTACAGGGTTCCAAAGCTGGTTCAACATATGCAGATCAATTAATATAATTCAATACATCAACAGGAACAAAGACAAGAATCATGATTGTCTCAAGTGATGTAGAAAAGGCATTTGACACCCCTTTCTTCTAAAAGCTCTGGAGAAACTAGGAATCCATGGAACATTCCTCAGTACAATAAAGGCTGTTTATGACAAGCCCAGAGCTTTCATTATACTTATGGTGAAAAGCTGAAGCCATTTCTTCTAAAATCAGGAACAAGACAAGGATGCACATTCTCTCCACTCTTAACATAGTATTAGAATTCCTAGCCAGAGCAATAAAGCAAGAAGCAAGCATAAAGGGGATCTAAATAGGGAAAGAGGAAACGAAACATTCCCTCTTTGCAGTTGATGTGATTCTGTATTAAAAGAACCTTATAGACTCCACCCCAAGCTTCTTGACCTCATACAAAACTTTGGCAAGGTAGCAGGGTATAAAATTAACCCTCAAAAATCAACCGCCTTCTTCTATGCCAACAATGAGAGGAATGAGGAAACATCAGGAAAGCAACTCCTTTGGCAATAGCCTCAAAGATAATAAAGTACCCATGAATTAACTAAGAATGTAAATGACCTTTTTCATGAAAACTTTAAAACCCTGAAAAAGGAAATTAAAGCAGAACTAAGGAAATGGAAAAACCTCCCATGCTCCTGGATTGGAAGAATTAACATCGTGAAAATGACAATCTTGCCAAAGGCTATCTACAAATTCAATGCAATACCTATTAATATTCCAATGTCATTCTTTAAAGAAATAGAAGAGGCAATCCAAAATTTCATATGGAATAATAAAAGACCTCGTGCAGCAAAAATCATTCTTAGCAGAAAGAACATCACAGGAGGAATTTCAATACCAAACTTTAGACTCTATTACAGAGCTATAGTCACCAAAACAGCTTGGTACTTGCATAAGAACAGGCCTGAAGACCAATGGAATAGAACTGAGGGCCCAGATATTTACCCGTAGACTTATGGCTACCTAATCTTTGATAAGGGAGCAAAAAAAAAGAGTGGCAGAAAAATAGCCTCTTCAACAAATGGTGCTGGCAGAACCGTTTAAGTAAGCACCTGTAGAAAATTAAAGTTGGATCCTTCTTTGTCACCCTGCACCAGGATTAACTCCAAATGGAACAAAGACCTCGAGGTTCAAACAGATACACTGAAAACTTTACAAGAAGGAATAGGAGGTGCACTAGGCCTCCCTGGCACAGGTCAAAACTTTCTTAATAAAGACCAAGAAACAGAACAAATCAGAGAAAGTCTGGATAAGTGGGACTGCATAAAAGTGCAGAGTTTTTGTATGGCAAAGGACATAGCTAGCAAATAAACTAGAAAGCCTACAGAGTGGGAGAAGGTCTTCACTAACCATACAACAGAAAAGTCCTCATATCGAAAATATATCAACAGCTCAAAAAACTGAATCACTCCAAAAATAATCTCCAAAGAAACAATCATCCATCCCTTTGTTATCTCATATTGTTACAATATTTGACCTTGTTATCTGGTATGTTTAATATGTGCTCAATTAGTTATTTGAAATTGGATATGGAAGGGGGGGAAATCAAGATTAAATGGGGGGTAAGGGGGTAGGGAAATGGGGACCATGTCATGAGAAAGGGTATCAATGTTTGTGAAGTAATGCACCTTCTATCTGGTGAGTATAATGTAACCCTTCTATTGATCACAATAAAAAATTTATTAAAAATAAAAAAAGAAACAAGAAAAAAAAGATGGGCCAAAGACTTAAAGAGAGTCTTCTCTGAAGAAATAAGAATGGCACAAGAAGAAATTCTCAACTTCTCTGGCCATAAAAGAAATGCAAATCAAAACAACTCTAAGATTCCACCTTACCCCAGTTAGAATGGCCATGATCAAGAAATCTAATAACAACAGATGCTGGAGGGGATGTGGCCAGGAGGGATCACTACTACACTGTTGGTGGGAGTGCAAACTCGTTCAACCACTATGGAAAGCAGTATGGAAATTTCTCATATGTTTAGTCTTAAACACAGAACTCCCCTATTACCCAGCAATTCCACTACTTAGCTTTACCCGCTTGTCCAGAAAGAAGGACATACTAAATCCATTAGCACAACGGTGTTCACTGCATGACTATTTATCATAGCAAAGATATGGAACCAACCTAGATGTCCCTCAGTTGATGAGTGGATCAACAAGATGTGGTATTTGTACACAATGGAATTCTATGCTGCTGTCAGAAAGAATGACATCGCCCCATTTGTTAGGAAATGGAAAGACAGAAAAAACCATATTAAGTGAAGTAAGCCAGACTCATAGGAATATAGGCTCGATGGATTCCCTCATTTGTCATAATCAGTAGAAACCTTGGGCTCTCCTAGCAGAGATTTACAATACAACAAAACTTAGATATATAAGGCCATATACAATGATGCTAAATGAAAGGACCTCCAGGATATAGAAACAAAAGCCATATAATGAGTGATTGTTGTCCTTAATGTACTATGTTGTCTCTCATCTCTTTTGCTGTGCCTTGGTTATCTCATATTGTTACAGTATTTCACCTGGTTATCTGATATATTGTATATGTGTGTATTTGGCTATTTTAAGTTGGATAGGGTAGAGGTGGGAAAACAAGATGGGGAATGGAGGGGGAAGGAAAGGGGGACCAAGACATAAGAAAAGGTATCAATGTTTGTGAAGTAATGCATCTTCTATCTGGTGAATATAATTGAACTCTTCTATTAATTACAATAAAAATACATGAAGAAAAAATATATTAAAAAAAGAAGCCTGTATGGGGAGTAATTTAAGAACAAAAAGATAACTCATTTCTAGAGAATATTTGAAGGTGTGTTTCACCACACTATTTCAGTAACTGCAGTAAAACTTCAGTAACATAGTTTAATATTAAGCTTGAGGATCTGATCTCATCTATGTTGATCATGAAAATTTACCTTCCATGGGAAGCTACTTCTTAAGTGTCATTGAATCACATAACATATGTGACTACTTTTTCTCACATTAGAAAAACTAGAAATAAACTGAAGCAAATCTGCACACAACTTAGAATATCAGATGTTCTAATCTGCTAAGTCCACAAATCATCTTTATCTGACTTATGATCATGTTCCCAAAGCTGCATCTGCATTTGTTTTTCTCTTTTTAATTCTTGGACACCCCAGATTCATAATATAATGCCCAGAAACTTGAAGCCCCCTGGAAGGATTGCCAGAGGCCAAAGATCAATGCAAACTGCAATGAGTCGTTTATTAACGAGCTTGAGCACAGGTCTCTGCGCACTGAAAACCAAGTGCAGACCAGAGGCCCCGAGCCCAAAATTACAGCACCTTTTATACATTCTTTGGTAAGGGGAAGACCCCAGCTAGCATTAGCAGCAAATCAATACAGCACACGGGAAAATTCATACCAAACTTTTAGCAATGATTGGCGCAACGCAAAGCGGGAAATGAGCCGAGGCTAAGCATTGGTTGTCTAGGGGGCTATCGTGCTTTGAATTGATTGGACAGAGCCCCTATGGTGATCCTAGAGGCTGGTTTTAAGGCCGACAGGGGTCTAGGGAGGTCTCCATGGTGACTGGCTTGTGATTGGTTGACATTTGCCCTAGTTTGCTGGCCCCGCAAGTCTGACCCTGTAGGTGCCAGATGGTCACTATCTCTAGTTCCACTCCTAGGTGGGGGGGTCTGGAATGTGTGCTTTGTCACGTACTCCCTGCCGGAGGGTCATTAACTCATTCTCCAGATCCAGGAGTGTCTGGGGTCCAGGACTAGTGGGTGGTTGTAGTTACTACATTCCTCAAGGTTTTAGCAAGCAAGTATACAGAAGCAGAAAGGCAAGTGAAGAAAATACAAATTCAATACAAATTCAAAAATTCAAATGGCTAACACAGGTTCATCAAAAAAATATATATATTTATCTACGCTCCTCAATAAAAATACAATGTAAAAAACAAAGCGAGAAATAAAAAGCAACTCACCAGAGATTCTTTCATTTTTTCCTGCTGTTGACAATGAACAGAAGGTTCTGAAAGCATGGCTAGGAGAGAAGGCAAATGAAGTGTTCAGGAAAGAACCCATGTGAATTTGCCCCACATTTTCATCCTCAAAACATTATACAAATCTAGATACATTGGCTCATGCCTGTAATTCCAGCTACTGAGGAGGCTGAGACCTGAGGACTGTGGTTCAAAGCCAGCCCTGGCACTAAAAGACCATGAGGATCTTACCTCTAATTCCAGATTTTTTCTATGTATGTGGTACCAAGGAATCCAATCCAGGTCTTTGTGCATGCTAGGCAAGCACTCTACCACTAGGGCAGACTGCCAGCACTGGGGTCATTTTAATAGCTGCACAAAGAGGGCTCTCTGCCTTGGGATGGGTTGGAAACAGCCCCAAGCCTAGGTGGGGCTGAGCTTTCAAAAGGTGGTCGAGCAGGTTAAACTGGACTTCTTGATTTAGGATTTAGACTATTCTCATACACACTAGTAGCTGAACATCTCTCCTTCAAATCTCAAGACGTCTAGTTAGGATTATTTTAGTAGAAATATAATTTGTGCCAGGTGCAGTGGCTCTCTCCTGTAATCCTAGCTACTCAGGGGGCCTAGATCTGAGGACTGCCATTCCAGCCTGGGCTGGAAAGAACATGAGACTCTTATCTTCAATTAAGATCTAGAAAACAGGCAGTGGGGCTGTGGTTCAAGGGGAAGGTAGGGCCTTGAGATGAAGAGCTCAGGGACAGGGCCCATGACCAACAAAAAAAAGGAAGAAAGAAAGAAGTATAATTTGTATTTAAAAGAGGGTATTGTAGGGTGGCGAGTTTGGCCTAGTGCTATAGTGCTTGCCTACCATATATGAAGACTTAGGTTGGTTTCTTCAGTACCACTGTTGTACCCAAAGTTTGAGATCACCCCCGAAAGACCACCAGAGACCACGATCAATGCAAGCCACAAAGAGCCATTTATTAGCAAGCTCAAGCTTGGTCTTCCGCGCCCATGGAAGTCAGAGACGCTTGGAGGCCCCAGCACAGAATCAGTACAGCTTTTATAGTAGAGAACAAACAAGTTTGGGGAATTTTAATTTTCACAATATTATAGTTAATGAACCCTTTCATTGATGGACTCCTTAACCCCTTATCTGCTTCATTAACTGTAAACAGTTGTGAAGCACAATTAACTGTAAACAGTTGTGAAGCACAGCTGCTGACTCGGGGACAAATTCCAGGTGTCTCCACTAAGACTCTGAGCAAATAGCTTACAGCACTTTGTAATCCTTGTGAGAAGGTTTTAGGGGAAATCATCTCTCAGCTGTCTGCAAGATGGAGGTAGTTCTAACAAGATGGATTTGGATTAGCTATAGCTTCTCAGCTTCGGCTCTTCATTTTTAGCTACAGCTCTTCACCATATACATAGAAAAAGGTAGATGTGGTGCCATGGCCCAAGTGGTAGTGCTCTACCCTTGAGAAAGTTGAAGGACAGTGCTCAGGCCCTGAGTTCAAGCCCCAGAACTGGCATAAATAAAAAATAGTGAAAAGTGACTCCCGGGTTTTTGCCTTTGTTGCTCTTCAAAACAGGTAGTGGTTGGGGGTGGGGAGAATGAGAAAGTCTGAATGTGAGTATTGGTACATGAGTGATTTTTAGAGGAGGTTTTTGTAGATGTGAAGCTTGATTGCTTGCTCCAAACCAGTCTGTTTCTCTTTGCCCGTTTTGCAGGCCCCAGTTTGATTATATTTCCTTCCTATTCTCTGATCCAAAAAGTTCCTCTCAGTAACTCTAGGCTACAGACCTCAGACTTGGCTTGCCAGACCATATCCATTACACTGTGGAATAAAACTTTCCTCTCTCAAACTGTGGAAGCAACCAGAAGGCCACTTCTAGAAGTCAGGCGTGTGCCTGCCTTCTGGCATTTGCATCACAGTCAGGAATAGTCAGCCATCATTTGGGACAACAGAGTTCCTTCGCTGATAATGCAGCTTTAACAGAGAATTCGAAAATTCCCAGGAAAAGCTTCCTAGAAAGCTTATAGAAAATGTACATCTTCCATGTAACCCTAATATCCTGGAACACAGTGGTACAACCGTAGATCCGAAAACTTGGGAGGCTGAGCAGGGAGGATCATTCAAGCCCAGAACATGAAGGCTAACCAGAGTTAACATAGGGAGACCAAGACTCAAATACAGGTGAAGCACTTCCTCACCAGAGATTCCGGGTTTGATCCCAAGTACTTGAACAACAAAACTACCCTAAGGCATAACATTATTATTATTTTTAATAATAATACATCTCATTTAATGCTGAATACCTAATTTCCAATTTTTCTTTTGAGGAGCGTAGAAAATAGCTACACATATATTTTTATAAACCTGTATAACCATCATTGGTATTTTTGTATTGTATTTTTTCATTTGAATTTTTTGTATTTGTATTTCCTTCACTTGCCTTTCTGCTTCTGTATATCTGCTTGCTAAAACTCTGAGAAATGCAACTGCTATCCTTGTGGCTAATCTACAACCACCCATTCGCCTTTGGGTCCCAGACACTGAGCTCCACTCTAGCAGGGAGTATACACATTCCAAACCTGGAGCTAGAGATAATGGCCATCTGGCACTTACAAGGTCAGACTTGCGAGGGCCAGCAAACTAGGACAAATGTCAACCAATCAGAAGCCTGTTACCATGGAGATCCCCCTAGACTCATATCTGGCCTAAAACCATCCTCCTAGAATGACAGCCAGCTGGACTGACCAATGATTAGTCACGACCCCTTTCCTGCTTTGTATTGCACCAATCATTTAATGAAATTATAGTATAAATTTCCCGTGTGGTGTATTGATTTGTTGCTATTGCTTCCTGGGGCCTTCCCCCTACCAAAGGTGCTGTAATCTTGTGCTCGGGGCCTCTGGTCTGCACTCTACTATCAGTGCACAGAGACCCGTGCTCGAGCTCATCAATAAACGACTCATTGCAATTGGCATTGATCCTTGGACTCTGGTGATCCTTTCGGGGGGGGGCTTCAAGTTTCTGGGCACTATATTTTCTAAATCACAAAACAGTAATCTGCAAGATTACATAATTGCTAGATTATTGTAGAGGAAAAGCACTCTTTGTTTCCTAGTTCTGTGAAGTAACCTCAGAGCTGGTAGCAGTTTTAGGCCATATCTTATCTCAGTCCTGTGACAAAGATCTGTGCCAAGCTTGTCATCAATTTTTTTGGGGGGTCCTGTGGCTTGAACTCAGCTGAGCAACCAGGCACTGTCCTTCGGCCTTTCACCTCAAGGCTACTGCCCTACCCCAGGGCCTGGGTGTTGTTCTTAAACTCTTCAGCTCAAGGGTAATGCCCTACCCTTGAGCCAATCCCCACTTCCAGAGTAGCTAGGATTACAGGCAAGAACATAAGTACCTGGTTTTAAATGACTATTTTTCCTTGATGCAAAAAGTACAAGCACCTGCCAGTCAGGTGGGCATGGAGGCTTTTAGCCTGTAATCCTAGCTACTCGGGAGGCTGAGATCAGGTCCAAAGCCAGCCCAGGCACAAAAGGACCTAAGACTTTTATCACCAATTAACCTCTAGAAAATGGGAAGTGGAGCTTGGCTCTAGGGTGGGGTGGTAGCCTTGAGCTGTATAGCTCAGGGACAGTTCCCAGGGTGAGTTCAAGCCCCATGACCAACCAAAACAATATTTTAAGTACCAGCACTGTACCAAGAAATCCAGGCTTATCATGTGCCTCTTTTTGAAACCTACAATCAATTACAAAATAATCTTGAAGCCAAATTATCTAACTCAGATAAATCTTTAACTCTCTTTTAAAGTTTCCCAAGGAGCAATTTTTAGAAATACCAATCACATCATCTGCATCAGATTTCCAGGTCAGTCTGCAAGGGAAAGAGACAGGGTGAAGATGTCCCACTGTTGCCCATCTCACTAGGTGTAGGTGAAGCATCTTCATGCCAGCTTATTTATTCTCTTCCACCATGCATGGACTTCTCCTTGGTTTTCCCTTTCTCTTTCTCTTGATACCTAAGTACCCACGTGGTTTTAGACAGAACAAGGTTTCTGAAATTAAGAGACCATCACATTTAAATTTCTAACACTTGTCCCCAAATTGTAGCCAAACAAAGAAAACCCAAATGCCCTGATGCCTTTTATCTAAGCCAATAACCCCAGCTTTGTGTCTTAAAATACCAGATCTCAATTTGCAAATCAAACAGATCCTTAAAGCCTAGTGGGGTGACTCCTGCCAGTAATCCTAGCTACCAAGCACTGGGATCTGAGCATCATGCTCCAAAGCCATCCTGGGAACTGAAGACCAAGAGATTCTCATGTCCAATTAACAACTAGAAAACCAGAAGTGGTGATGTGTCTCCAGGGGTAGTGTGGTTGCCAAGAACTGAAGAGCTCAGGGACAAAATCCAGGGCCAGGAATAGGGCGATAGCCTTGAGCTGAAGATTTCAAGGATAGAGTTCAGCCAGAGTTCCAGTGTACCATAACCAACAAATACATACATACATACATACATACATACATACATACATACATACATACATACACAGACAGACAGATACACACACACACACACCCTTGTTAAGTCCAGGCCAGGTGGCTCACGCCAGTCATCCAGGCTATTCAAGGTTCAAAGGTAGCCCAGGCACATAAGAACCTGAGACTCTTATCTCTATTTATCCACAAAAGAACCTGAGACTCTGATCTGCACTTATCCTCTAGAAAACAGGAAGTAGGGCTATGGCTCAAGGTTAGGGTGGTAGCCTGGAGCTGAGGGACAGGGTCCAGGCCGAGTTCAAGCCCCATGACCCACTAAATAAATAAATAAAGCCTGTTAGGGGGCCAGGAGTTTGCCCGTAGAAAAAAACCAGCAGTGGTGCCATGGCTCAAGTGGTAGAGCTCTAGTCTTGAGATAACCCTAGCACAATACTCTGACCCTGAGTTCAAGGCCCAGAACTGGCAGAAAAAAAAAACCTGTTCAATGCTCAAATCTGAGGATCTTTTGGAGATTAAACTTACCCATTTTTGTGGTTCCATTGTGTTTTCGGATTGATTTACTCACATGAACCAGAAATATCAGCGCATTATCTCGTCTCATTATTTGTGGGAGACACATGCAGAAACAACTTTGTTGTTTCTTTTTTTTTGGTCAGTAGTGGGACATCAACGCTGGGCCTGGGTGTTGTTCCTCAGCTCTTCAGCTCAACGCCAGTGCTCTACCCCTTAAGCCACAGTGCCAAGGGCCCTGGGTTCTCATCCTGACCCTTACTGAGGGGACACATCCCTATCCAGCAAGGGGAGTGCAGGAAGACCTCAACTTACCCCATCTGGCAACAAAAAAAAGAGTCTGGAGAAGAAACCCTGACTCAGAGCTGCCACTGAGGAGGAGGAGAAGAGGAGTGGGAAAGAGCTGAAGGTTTGAAGCAAAAGCAGGCAGGGAAAGGAGGGCAAGATCCAGCCCTACAGTATGCAAGGCACTCACCCATCAGGCAGCTGGGAGCAGCAGCTTCTCTCAGTACTGCTACTCTGAGTCCTAAGGAACACACAAGGTGGGCAGGAAGCCCAGGGCCATCAGTTCCACAGCCACTACCTGCAGGAGCTGCTTCTCTTTCCGCTGTGTTGGAGACTGTGTGTCCCTCTGTGTCCCGCTCAGGGGTGGCAGTGGCGGTGGCTGTGGTCCCAACTCTGCTTACTAGCTCTGCTGCTGCAAGCCCTGCTTCAACTTTCTTGCTCTTCCTCCCTGGATGGCAGGAAACCGGACACTACCACTCAGTTATGGCCAGGGGGTGAGTCACCCCCACCAACCCCAATGTTGGGCACCGGGGAGACCCCAGCCCCCAATTACCTCTTCCACAGTTGTTAGGAAAAGCCTGCATCTGCCAATATCCACCTTAATGTGGGGTGTTACAGCCTATCCGGGTGTGATCTGATGGATCTGACAACCGATCTCCCCCTTCTCTGGCCGCAATGGTGAGTCCCGTTCCTCCTGGACTCCCCCTTGCCTAAGGGGTGGTGAGAAAGTCCAGTTGTTGGGTTATGGGCACTTGTTGGTGCTTCCTGGCAACTGGTGGATGGGGTTCACTTTGTTGTGGTTCCTGTGGATGCTAGGATTCAATCCTGCATTCCTCTGGTGCTGTTGCTTCTGTTGCTGAGAGTTGAGCTCCTGTCTTTCCAGGTATGCTGCAGCCCCACCAATGCCCAGCACCTGGGGTCTAGGGATCCCCACTTGCTTTGGCCTGGCATGAGGATGCAAAGACCTGATTTGACCCAGAGAGCTCAGTGTCCTCAGCCTTCAAATGGGGCATCAGTGGCTCATGCCTGTGATTTTAGAGACTCAGGAGGCTGAGATCTGAGGATCCCTGTTCACGAGAAGCCTAAATTAATTTTGAAGTTCGGTCAACTTCACTAAAAAGTGATTTTTAAGCAGGCCCTGCCAGAGATACTCTGACCCAATTCTAAACCAGCAGAGCTAACAGCTTCAAGGAAAACAGTAAATTCCAGACAACTCCCTCTGTAATAACCACCCCCTGTGATTTAAGGCTCCAGGATAAGGTGAGAAAAGCGATCCCGACAGGCTGCTCTGCAGTTCAATATGTATCCTCTAGCATGAACCACAAGAACCTCACGGATCCCCTAGCACGAGCCAGTAACTGCAGTAAAACTTCATTAATGTACTTTAATGTTAGGCTTAAGGATCTGATCTCAGATAGGCTGATTGTGAAAATTTACCTTCCATGGGAAGTTACTTCCTAGGTGTCATTGAATCACATAACATGTGTGACTACTTTTTCTCACGTTGGAAAACTAGAAACAAGCTGAAGCAAATCTGCACACAACTTAGAATGTACGATGTTCTAATCTGCTAAATCCACAAACCATCTTTTTCTGACTTGAGAGCATGTTCTCAAAGCTGAATCTGCTTTTCTGTTTTTAATTTTTGGACACCCTTAGATTCATAAAATACAATTTAAAAAACAAAGTGAGAAATAAAAAGCAACTCACCAGAGCTTCTTCCCTTCTTTCTTGCTGTTGACAATGAACAGAAGATTCTGGAAGCATGCCAGGGAGAGGAGTCAAATCAAGTGGTCAGGAAAGAACCTGCGTAAGTTTGCCCCAGATTTTTCTAATCAAAACAGTATCAAGTTGCATTGGCTTAGGCCTGTAATCGTACCTACTGAGGAGGCTGAGACCTGAGGATTGCAATTCACAGCAAGCCTTAACACTAAAAGTTCATGAGACTTTTTAGTCCATGAGACCTCCAATCATCCACATGAAAACCAGAAGTAGAGCTGTGGCTCAAGGGATAGAGAGGTAGCCTTGAGCCCAAGAGTTCAAGTCAGACACCCAAAATTATATGTGGAGGGGGTGGGGGGAGGGAAATGGGGACCAAAAGATGAGAAAGGGTATTAATGTTTGTGAAGTAATGCACCTTCTATCTGGTGAATACAATGCAACCCTTCTATTAATTACAATAAATAATATGAAAAAATTATACGTGGGCTGGAAAAGCATAAATCCTCTTATGGGAGAAGAATCTTTAATGTCTCAAGTGGAACATTATGCTCTCCACTAAAGATGAATCCCCAGTTCATTAGAGATAGGTTTTATAAAAGCAATTCCATTCTAAATATACATACAGAATTTGTAGAACTAATGCACATATAAAAACAAATAAATGAAACCAATAAAAACATATTACACCTGCACTAAAACTGGTTATTACTGAAAATACTCCTTAGGTATGTATAAACTAATTCTCCACTAATGCTAAGTCTCCATATTCACAATGATTGAGACCAAAAATGTTATGATTTCAGGATGAGATAATTAGGTTAAATCCAAGCCATTCGAGAGGGATTCAAACTCACAGCATTAAAGTCAAGAGTTCCCAGTGAATACAGTTAGGAGTCATTTTAATAGCTGCACAGAGACTGCTCTCTGCCTTGGGACTGGTTGGCAACAGCCCCAAGTTTCAGTGAGGCTGAGCTTTCAAAATGTAAGCACCAGGGGCTGGGAGTTGGCCTAGTGGTAGAGTGCTTGCCTAGCATGCACGAAGACCAGGGTTCGATTCCTCAGTACTACATACATAGAAAAAAAGCCAGAAATGATGCTCAAGTGGTGGAGCTCTAGCCTTGAGAAAGTCCAAGGACAGTGCTCAGGCCCAGAGTTCAAGTCCCATGACCCACTAATAAAAAAATTGTACAGGATCTGCACTGTAAAAAGAATTCCAGACTGAGCAAGTGCTCTCTTTTTAAAAACTATAACCAGGCCGGTTGACTTTCCTCAAGGTTAGTGTTCTAACACCTGAACCACAGCACCAGTTCTGGCTTTTCTGTATATGTGGTACTAAGGAGTCGAACCCAGGTCTTCATGCATGCTAGGGAAGCTCTCTACCACTAGGCCAAACTCCCGGCCCCAAGATCCAATGACTCTTAGCTCCAATTAACCACTAGAAAAGCGGAAGTGGTGCTGTGGATCCAGGGGTGAGGTGGTAGCCTAGAACTGAAGAGCTTAGGGAAAAAAATCCAGGCCCAGGGTTAGGGCAGTATCCTTGATCTGAAGAGTTCAAGGGCAGCGTACAGGCCAAGATTTCCAACCCACAATGACTGACAAAACATAGGCAGAGCTCAGGGAAAGTGCCCAGGCCCAAGAGTAAGGTGGTAGCCATGAGCTGAGGAGCTCAGCACCCCCAACTGACTTCAAGTCCATGACCCCAGCCCCCTCTCTCACACACACACAAAGCCTGTTAAGGGGCCAGGTGTTTTGATCTCTGTAAGCCTGGGACTCACATACATAGAAAAAACCAGAAAACAATGCTGTGGCACAAGTGGTAGAGCTCTCGTCTTGAGAGAACCCAAGGACAGTACAATGACCCTGAGTTCAAACCCCAGGACTGTCAGAAAATAAAAAGCCTGTTTAATGCCCAACCTGAGGACCTTTGGAGCTTAAACTTATCCATTTACCTTTTTGTGGTTCCATTGTGTTTTCAGGAGATTGATTTACTAACATGAGCCACCAATATTGGCCCATTGTCAGGTCTCATTAACTGTGGGAGACCAAACCTTGACACTATCACCTGCAGCGACAACTTTTTAATTTGGTCGCTCATGGGACTTGAACTCTCTGCCTGGACATCGTTCCTCAGCTCGTCATCTCAAGGCTAGAGCTCTATCTATACTTTAAGCCACAGTGAAAAGGGCCCTGAGTTCTCATCCTGACACCAAATGAACAACTCCCTGTCTTGGAGGGGGGCCTCAACTTACCCCATCTGCCAAAAAGGGGGAGGGGTAGAAGCACTGACTCAGAGCTGCCACTGAGGGCTCAGAGGAGGAAGAGGAGGAGGAAGGGGGGAAGGGGAGGGGGAGCTGAAGATTTGAAGCCAATAGGCACACTGCACACAAGGCACTCACCTCTCAGGCAGCAGGGACCAGCAGAGACTCTCAGGACTGCTTAACCCTAGGTGGGACTCAGGCCCCATACAAGGAAATAAGCCATGAGTAAGAATGAGTAAGCAGCAATGCTCAGGACTGTCCCTCTCCTGAAGGGACACACAGCCCAACGTGGAGCAAACCCAAGCAAACAAAATAGAGTTCTGGAAAATGGACTAGCTTTGTGAATTGTAATTGTCACTGAGTTAGGTGTTACAAGTCACCTGGAGAGTCTTATTTATTTATTTATTTAGTTAGTTAGTTAGTTGTCTGGATAATGTAAAGAGGGGTTGCAGTTACATTCCTCAGATAGTAGGTGCATTATTTCTCACACATTGATAGCCCCTCTCAAGTTTTGGTCCCCATTTCCCTCTTCCCCCCTCCCAATCATCTTGTTTCCCCCCCCTTCCCTTCCCTACTTCAAATAAACAAATAAACGTATAGACAATATACCAGGTAACAAAGCCAGATATGCTAACAACATGAGATTAACCATAAGGGCAAAAAAAAAAGAGAAGAGAAATGAGATAGCACATTAAGAACAACAACCACCCAAGATAAACATCTTGTTTCCATACCTGGAGATTCTTGAACATAGGTAGGAGACTATGTGTGGGTGGTATGCAAATACATATGCAAATATGGAATGGATCATTTGCGTGTGGGGTGGGGCTTAGCCTTTAAACCAAGGCCCTTGGGATGCTGAGAACTGACTGTGAAGTCTATAGGAAAAGCCTGGCTGGGGTCTCCATTGAATTGTGAAGGAGGGTGCTGTTTGGGGGGATGATAGGGGAAGGGGGTCTCAAGTGACATTAATCTCACCTTTGGTGTTGTCGTCCTGACTTCCCCCCTCCCCTCCCAAGGAGGATGTGGTCTGATTTCATTCACTGAAACAATTAATTTTGAACATTTACATGGTGGAAAGTAGCAGCTGCAACTAGATGACTGTTCAGCAGAGGCATCTGTGGGGTCAGGCTGCCACTCACCCTGGGGGCAGGGGCCACAAAGGGCACACTCCAAGGGAAGGGAGGACGCTTGTGTGGCTGCAACCACCCACACACACCTCGCATCTCTCTCCTTTAGGAAAGAATCCTCTCCACAGTCCTTGCCTCAGCGCTGGGAAAATTTCTGGAAGCTTGAGGCATCCTGAGACAAGTGGTTCTGAAGTTATTCAGGTAAATGGAGGTGGGTGGATGGATGGTTTTTTTTAATTTACCTGGAAGCCAGGCTCATGCCTGCCAACTAGCCACTCAGGAGGTCTGAGGTCTGAGGATTGTGGTTCGAAGCCAACCAGGGTAAGAAAGTCTGTGAGACTTTTATCTCCAATGAATGACCAGAAAACCACAGGTGGAGCTGTGGCTTAGGTGATAGAGCACTAGCCTGGAGTGAAAAAGTTTCAGGACAGCACCCAGGCCAGTTCAAGTCCTATGACTGATCCCTCTGAAAAAATCACCTGGAATTTTTTTTATGTTAAGTGAAATAAAACAGGCCCCGAGGTTTAAAAGAAATGCATACTTTCTTTCATAGGTGGAAGTTGAACTACTTAATAAAGTCTTGGGGCATGGATTCAGGGCCTGGTCATTGTTCCTGAGCTCTTTTGATCAAGGCTAGTGTTCTACCACTTGAGTTACAACTTAATGTTGGGCTTTTTTTCAGTTTATTATTATTATTATTATTGGAGATAAGAGTCTTATGAACATTCCTGCCCAGGCTGGCTTTGAGCCATGGTCCTCAGATCTCTGCACCCTGAGTAGTTAGGATGACAGGCAGGAGACACTGGCATCCAGTCCAATGGTGTAATTCCATAGAAAAAGATAACTCACAGTCCAAAAAATAAATAGCAGGAAGCTGACACAAGAAAGGTGTGGGTGGAGCTGGGGGCCAGTGACAGTGACTCATGCCTGTGCTTAGTGACACACACACACACACACACACACACACACAAAGATTGGTAAAAACCTCGTGAAGGAACCATGTTTCTCCCATGGCTGTCAGAGGCTTAGGCAAGTCCTCTTTCACTAGGCCCAACTCTTGGCCCTATGTTTTGTCTTTTAAAGGATGGAAATCGGATAAATATGCTCATTAAAAGACACCCACCACTGCCAGGCACTGCTGGTTCACACTGGTAATCTCAGCTTCTCGGGAAGCTGCCATCTGAGAGTTGTGGTTCAACACCAGCCCGGGCAGGAAAGCTTGTGAGACTCTTATCTCCAATTAAACACTAAAAAGGATGGAACAGGAGCTGTGGATCAAGTGATAGAGCAGCAGACTTGAGCAGACAGTCTTTGGGCCCCAAGTTCAAGCCTGAGATCAAGTCCCAGGACAGTGTTCTCTGTCACACACACACACTCTCTCTCTCCCCTATCTTCTCATATAAAAAGGAATAACGTATGCATTTCCTGATAGCTGAAAAAAATGCCATCTTTAGATCAGAAAAAGTTTGATAGGCTTTGGGAATGAGATTCGAGTTCAAATTTATTTTTGTTTTTGGCATCTGCAAATAACTTACTCAAAATAGGTAACTGAATATCTGTTGGATTTGGAAATGAGTAGAAATTGAAGTAATTTCTATGCTGCTGGTAGAATGCACAAGATTCAAATGAATACATAGGGAATTTTTAAAAAAAATCATTTGTGCCGGTCATGGGGCTTGAACTCAGGCCTGAGCCTGAGCTCCTTTGTGTTTTCACTCAAGGCTGATTCTTTACCACTTGAACCACTACTCACCTTCTGGTTTTTGGGTGGTTTATTGCATGTGAGAGGCTAATGGACTTTCCTGCCCAGAGTAACTTTCCACCACGAGCCTCAGACCTCAGCCTCCTGAGTAGCTAGGATAACAGACGAGACCACTGGTTGGTGGGATGTGGTAGATGTCTTTTATTGAGTATATTTATCAGATTTCTCCATTTTACAAAACTGAACATAGGACCGGGAGTTTGGCCTAGTGGTTAAAGTGCTTGCCTAGCATGCATGAAGACCCGGGTTCGATTCCTCGGTACCACATACATAGAAAAAAAGCCGGAAGTGGTGCTGAGGCTCAAGTGGTAGAGCTCTAGCCTTGAGAAAGTCCAAGGACAGTGCTCAGGCCCTGAGCTCAAGCCCAGGACTGGCAAAAAAAAAACAACAAAAAAAAACTGAACATATAGGAGAGGGGGAACGACGTCTCAGACATGAGTTCAAGGTTTTCTAGGGTCAGATACCAGGGAAGAAATGGTTCCTGCATAACCCTTTTACCAATGTGTGTGTGTGTGTGTGTGTGTGTGTGTGTGTGTGTGTGTGTGTGTTGGTCCTAGGGTTTGAACTAGGGTCTTGGGTGCTATCACTAAGCTTTTTGTTGGTGGTGGTGGTCATGGGGCTTGAACTCTGGGCCTGGACACTGTCTCTGAGCTCTTCAGCTCAAGGTTAGCACTCTACCACTTTGAGCCATTGTGCCACTTCCAGTTTTCTGGTGGTTCATGGGAGATGAGAGTCTGAGGGGCTTTTGTTCCTGGGCTGATTTGAACTCTTGGTCCTCAAATCTGCTCTCAGCCTCTTGAGTAGCAAATCACAGTTTTCTTTTTTCCTTCCTTCTTTCTTTCCTTCCTTCCTCCTTCCCTCTCTTCCTCCTCTCCCCTTCCTTTCATTTTCTTTTTTCTTTCTTTTCTTCTCTCTTTCCTTCATTTCTGTCTTCATTTCTCTTTCTCTTTTCTTCCTTCGTTTTTCTTTCCTTTCATTTCCCTTCCTTCCCTTTTCCTTCCTTCCTCCTCTTGTTTCTTCCTTTCTTCCTCTTGATCTCCTTCTCTCTCCCTCCTTCCTTCCCTCCCTCCCTCCCCTGCTCTTTCTTTCTTTCTTTCTATCTTTCTTTCTTTCTTTCTTTCTTTCTTTCTTTCTTTCTTTCTTTCTTTCTTTCTTTCCTCTTTCCTTTCTCTTTCTTTGTTCATTTTTCATTCTCTCTTTCCTTCCTTTGATCTTTCTTTCCTTTCCCTTCCTTCCTTCCTTCCTTCCTTCCTTCCTTCCTTCCTTCCCCTCTCTCTTTCTTCCTTTCCTTTCTCTCTCTTCATTTTCCTCTCCTTCCTCTCTATTTCTTCCTTTCCTTTCTTTCTCATTCCTTGCCTCCCTTCCTTCCTATCTTGCTTTCTTTCTATCTTCCTTCCTTCCCTCCATTCCTTCTTTCTTTCTTTTCTTTTCTTTTCCTTTTCTTCTTTCTCCGAGACTGGAACCTGAAGTCAGTCTTTCTCCTTTCCCTCATTGGCTAGCACTCTACCAACAGAGTTATGCCTTCAATCCGTTTTGAGGCCCAAATGGAAATATACATGGAAGAAAATGTTTTCTTGTGAGCATCCATATTTCAGAGGTGGGATGTAAAAAGAACTTCTATTTCTCTTTACACGTGTGCCCTCTTCATCTTCTTGAGAGGGTCTCTCAGAACTATACCTGACATCCAGGCCTAGCATGGATTCCTCACTTTCCCCTGGGCCCCTTTGACAGAAGTTCACAGTTGGCTTCTGTGACTTGGGGCGCCCCCTCTGTGATCTGAGTCTTTGGGGCCCCTGTGTGTCCTGGAACTCCCTGAAAGGCCATTGACTTTTTGGAGCTGGTGTCTTTGATGGTCCCCGACAGATCAAACACTCTGATCACACCCCCACCCCATCTCATTCACACAGGAGGACATGAGCTGAAGTTGGCATGGATTTTGCCCAAGGCCTCCACTGGGGAAATTTGCACACAGCCACCTGACAGGTGGTGAGGAATCAGAAGGCGGCGCGCGCCCCCGTGTGGCTGCAGCTGGAAGTGTTGCAGGAGTCAGGAGAAGAGTGAGGGAGCCTGCAGACCCTCAGACAGGAGGCATGGATCTGGTGTGCACCTACTGTGCACAGACCCTTTCCGTGTGGCACCTCACAGTGGCCTGGTTCCGAAGAAAGCAGGCGCTGGACTGCTCTGTCCCGCTCACCCAGAAAACAATGGTGGTGCAAACCAGATGGGGCAGGCGGGATCTAGGCAGGGAACCAGAGGTAGTCGTGAGTGGGGCTCATGTGAGGACACAGTGAGAGGGGGCCTTGTCTGCAAATAAATAGTAGTAGTAGTAATAATAATAATAATAATAATAATAATAATAATAATAATAATTTAATGGCAGGGTCTCCCTGGAAGCCACATGGATTGGCAAGTTCCTCAATGGTGAAGGCAAGGCCTCCTGACCTGTGAGGAACAGTGTGTGTGTGTGTGTGTGTGTGTGTGTGTGTGTGTGTGTGTGTGTGTGTGTGTGTGTGTGTGTGGTCTAGTACTTAAGCTTCTAACTCAAGGCTTGGCTGCTGTCCCTGTGTTTTTCACTCAAGACTGGTACTCTACCACTTGAGCCACAGCTCTCTGTTTGTTTTTTTGGCCACTCCTGGGGTTTGAACTCTGGGCCTTGGTGATGTCCCTGAGCTTCTTTTCGTTTTTCTTTCTTTTTTTTTTTGGCCAGTCCAGGGCCTTGAACTCAGGGCCTGAGCACTGTCCTTTGGCTTTCTCAAGGCTACAGCTCTACCACTTGAGCCATAGCACCATTTCTAGCTTTTTCTACATGGTACTGAGGAATCGAACCCGGGTCTTCATGCATGCTAGGCAAGCACTCTACCACTAGGCCAAACTCCCGGCTCTTGAGCTTCTTTTGCTCAAGGCTATAGCACTGTGCCACTTGAGCCACAGAAGCACTTCTGGCATTTTTCTGTGTATGTGGTACTGAGGAATTGAACCCAGGGCTTTGTGGATGCTAGACAAGCACTTTACCACTAACCCACATTCCCAGTCCATCCATCTGATTGCATGCTGTGTTCATTGGAGATAAAGGGTGTACTGGACTTTTTCTGCCTGGGCTGGGATTTGAACTGGGATCCCCAGATCTCAGCCACTTGGGTAGCTGGGATGACAGGTATGAGCCACCAGAGACTGTATGGATAGTATCTGGCCTGTCCCTCACATCATGGGAGCATTGTGTTGAGGAATGCAAACCCTGAGTTAGAATACCTGGGTTCAAATCCCACTTCTGTCTCTTACTTGTTAACCTTAGCCATGGATGGGTTCCATTTTTGTCATTTTTAAATAGAGATAACAAAAATGAGCCTTTGTATAGGTAGTGTTGTAGAGCTTTTGCTATCATGCCTGGCCTGGTGGAAGTATCAGATATCTGCTATTATAGATGAAATGCCAGTTTCATCATTATTGTGACGATAAGCATAGTAGCTTCTCTATATCCCTTCTTGTCCCTTCTATTTCACTCCATTTTTTGTTCTTTTTTCTTTTGCAGACCTGAGGCTTGAACTCTGGGCCTGGGCACTGTCCCTGAGCTTTTGTGCTCAAGGCTAATGCTTTACCGTGTTGAGACACAGCACATCCAGTTTTCTGCTGGTTTATTGGAGATAAGAGTCTCATGGACTTTCCTGCCTAGTCTGGCTTTGAACCTTAATCCTCAGATCTCACCTTCTTGAGTAGCTAGGAGTACAGGTGTGAGAGCCAAGCACCAAAAACTATCCCTCCCTCCCTTCCTTCTTTCATCTCTCCCTCCCTGCCTTCCTCCCTTCTTTCCTCCCTCCCCCTTTCCCTTTCTCCTCTCTATCCCTCCTAACTTCCTTCCTTCCTTCTTTCTTTCCCTCCTCCCTCCCTCCCTCTCTCACTCCTTTCTCTTGTTTTTATGTCAGTCATTGGTCTTGAACTCAGGGCCTGGGCACTGGCCCTGAGCTTTTATTTACCACACTGAGTAACAACACCACTTCCAGTTTTCTAATGGTTCATTGGAAATGACAGTCTTAGGGACTTTGCTGCCTGGCATAGCTTTGAACTGTGATCCTCAGACCTCTGACTCCTGAATAGCTAGGATGGCAGATGTGAGCCAATGGCACTTGACTCACACCATATTCTTAAATAAGACACTAAGTATAGCAGAGAAAAACAACCCTCAAGCCCAAAACAACAAAAACCCAACAACAGACAAAAACAATAAAAAAAATCCCCCCCCAAAACAAACACACACACACAAAGTCATATAAACAGGATATAATGAAAATGAATACAACTGTGCTTCCAAATGTGGTATGAAGAAATGAGCTTGACCTAGTGGTAGAGTGCTTGACTAGCATGCAATTAGCCCTGGGTTTAATTCCCAGGTACCCTAAACATAGAAAAGGCCAGAAGTGATGCTGTGGCTCAAGTGGTAGAGTGCTAGCCTTGAGCAAGCCCAAGGACAGTGTCTAGGCCCTGAGTTCAAGCCCCAGGACTGGCAAAGAGAAGAAGGAGGGAGGAAAGGAAGGAAAGAAAAGACAAGGATGGGAGTAGCAGAGTGGAAGAGATTGCAAGACAGGCAAAAACCTGATTCCATTATCGACTACACATGCACACAAACAGAAACCAAAAAAATGGGAGAAAACACTGTGGCTTCCATCTAGTATTCTAACCATAAAGAGCTCAACTCAAAAATGGCAAAATCCAGACACTGGCAGCTCACACCTCTAATCCTAGCTACATGGGAGGCTGAGCTCTGAGGACTGTGGCTCAAAGCCAGGAAAGTCCCCGAGACCCCTGTCTCCAATGTGTTGGAGACGGCCTCAGGGTCTCTTAACTTGTTGGCTAAAGACTTTCAACCTGATAGGTTTTAGGCTTCTCTACTCTGTCTCAGGAAAGACCACAAACACCTGGACCAAATTGCCTCCCCCCCCCCGACCAAATTGCCCCATGTCCTGTTCTCACAGACCCGTTATCTTAGCGACCAAATTGCCCATGTCCTGTTCCCATGGACTCATGCTGACAATTTGTTTTTACCGAGCCTAGTTCCTGCCTTAGGGCTCTCTATAAGCCCCTGATGGTTTTCAATAAACAGACCTTGATCAGAGCACTGTCTTGGTCTCATTCCTTTGTGTTTGTCTGTCCCACTCATTTAGGTACTGTTCCCTCTCGGTTCTCAGTTGACAGAACCCCGCGGGCTGGGGCAGATTGGTGCCCAACGAGAGGCATGGGAACCCCAAACTAAAGTGTCACCATGGAGAAGGGCTACGTAGTCAAGCCACCCCATATTCAGAGGAGGAGGAATACCCGCCGGCATGTGCTGCCAAGGTAGGAGAACTTCGCCGAAATGGGACAGAAACTTAGTAAGCAAGAGTTGTTTGTTCAAGGCTTAAAGGCTTCACTCAATATGCAAGGAATTAGGGTTAAAAAGAAGGATCTCACCCTTTTTTTTTGTCCTCCTCGGAGAAATATGCCCGTGGTTTCATCAAGAGGGCACTATCAATGAGGCTCGGTGGAAGCATGTAGGGGACTGTTTACAGGACTATTATAATAAAATGTTTGGACCAGAGAAAGTCCCTGTAACTGCTTTCACTTATTGGAATTTAATTAGAGAGGTTTTTGAGATAAAGCATGTTCAACCTGAGGCTTCACAGGCCATAAAAGATGGAGAAGATTTTTACAAAAGCATCGCGTCGTCGCTGTCACATACCCCGATATTAAAACTACTCCTGATATTAAACCAGTAACTGCCACTGCCCGTTCCCCATTCCCCTGTCCTTCAGTTTCTATCCCCACGCCTGTGGTGGAAAGCCCTACTCCTCATAATAAATCCCTTTACCCTGTTTTAACAGCTTCCCCTGAGGAACTTCCCCCTGAGGACCAAACTTCCATAGAGGAAGCTGCTGCAGCCTGTGAGGGAGACCAATACGGCGGTCACCACCCCCCTCCTTACGCCTCTGCGCCTGCGCCTCCGCCTCCGTTTTTCTGTCCAGTCAGTGCTGATTTGACCCCGCCCTCTCAGAATCTCCTGGACACCACTCAGCAAGCAATAAAACAGTTAACGGAGGAAACAAAAACCCTTTCTGCCCCTTTTAAGGCAAGAATGGAGCAGGCTAACTTATTGCAGGCCTTGCATCAGCTTGATTTAGACATCTCCTCCCAGTTAAAAGTTAGGCCCTTAAAGAATCCACACAAATCTCAGGTAAAATAGCAGGCCCCTCCCTTACTTGCCTTTCCTGTCACTGGATCTCAAGATAAACTACCCCAGGGCAGCAACAGCCAAAACAAGGAACCAGGAACCCCGGAGCAGGATGGAGAAAAGTTAGGGACCCAGTCCTCTCAAGGAGATCAAATAGGGCAATCGGATAATCAGAGTGAGGGGGAATCAGAAGAAGAGGGAGAGAGAGGCCCCCGAGTAATCGTCAAAGCTCAGAATCATTACCGGCCTTTTAAATTTAAACAAATTAAAGAACTGAAGAGCGCTGTTTCCTCCTACAGGCTGACTGCCCCCTTTACTGTGTCTCTGTTGGAAACCTTATGCTCACAATATCTCACAATTAACAATTGGGAAACCCTAGCAAAAGCAGTTCTCAGCTGAGGTCAATATCTTTCCTGGAAAGCTGATTATACAGAAAGATGTTGGGAACAAGAAAAGAACAATGTCCTTAAACCAGGAATGGCCAAATGGACACTTAAAAAATTATTGGGACAGGTCCCCTATAATACTAATGAGCAGCAAACCAGGTTTTCCCCTGGGTTGTTAGCACAGATCCAGCTCACTGCATTTGAGGCCTGGAAAGCAATACCTTCTCCTGGCTCTATTTTTTCCTCCATTGCTAAAATTTGTCAGGGACCACAAGAGCCCTACAATGAGTTTGTGGGGAGGCTTACTGAAGCCACTGAATGTATTTCTGGTAGGGACGAAACTGAGAGTGATTTTATTAAACACCTGGCTTTTGAAAACGCCAACGCCGCCTGCCAAGCAGCATTACGGCCTCATCGGCGCCATAAGACTCTCTCTGATTATATAAAAATCTGCTCAGATGTAGACCCCACTTCCCGCAATATTGGCCTGGCCGTCGGAGCGGCACTCAGAGAGTTACACCCAGGAAAAATGCACCTGTACTTTAACTGCCTTCAGGCTGGACATTTTGCTCGGGAGTGCCCCCAGCCCCAAACTACTAATTCAGTCCCGGGAAACTCCCCACGGCAAGGACAAATCCCACCCATTTGTCCATGGTGTAAAAAGGGCAGACATTGGGTTTCTGAGTGCCACTCCAAGACAGATATTCAAGGAAACCCTTTAACTCCTGGGTTGGCTGGAAACTACAGGAGGGGCCAGCCTCGGGGCCCCAATCAACAAACTTCTGGGGCAGTCAGATTTGATCCCCCACAACAGGTGGCCTCTGCAGCATCTCATCCTTCATGCGGGCCACCCCCGGGAGCACAGGACTTGACCTCTGTTCCTCCACCCATACAATATTAACTCAAAAGGCGGGAACCCAGCTCCTATCCACCGGAGTGTTTGGGCCCCTGCTGCCAAATGTATTTGGCCTTATTTTAGGAAGAGGCAGCTCAGTTATTCAGGGACTTAATATTTCACCTGGCATAATTGATAATGATTACACAGGTGAGATAAAAATCGTGGCCTCTGCACAGGACGGCCCTGTCTCCATTTATCCGGGACAGAGAATCGCTCAATTGGCTTTACTACCCCTAAATACCAATAACCCCAGCTTCTCAAAGTCCAGAGATTCCTCTAATTTCGGCTCCTCCGATGCCTATTGGGTCCAGGCCATTACCCCTTCTAGACCCCTATTACATTTAAAATTAGAAGGAAAATTATTTGAGGGACCTTTGGATACAGGAGCTGATGCCACCATTATTGTCCAAAATCAATGGCCAGTCACTTGGCCACTTACCTCTTCTCTAACACATTTAAAAGGAATCGGCCAGTCCTCCAACCCTCTCCAGAGTTCAAAAATTTTAACATGGGAGGATCAAGAAGGAAATAAAGGCACAGTCCAACTCTATGTAGTTCCAAATATCCCAGTTAACTTCTGGGGGAGGGATATTCTCTCTCAAATGAAGCTTTTATGTGTGGGCCAAATGAGATTGTAACACAGCAAATGCTTAGTCAAGGATTTCTTCCTGGCCAAGGGCTAGGAAAAGAAAAAGCAGGGCCTCCCCTTCCCTCTTGAGATCCCACCCAAATTAGTTCGCACTGGCCTAGGATTTAAAAATTTTCAACAATGGCCATTGACATTCCTGTATTCCACGCAGACGAGATTACTTGGAAACAGATGGAACCTGTGTGGGATGATTAATGGCCCCTTACTACTGAAAAGCTGGCGGCAGCCACAGAGCTAGTGCAGGAACAATTAGCTGCTGGCAGAATTGAACCCACCACTTCTCCTTGGAATGCACCCATTTTTGTTATTAAAAAGAAAACAGGAAAATGGCGACTTCTTCAGGATTTGAGACAAGTCAATAAAGTCATGGTCCCTATGGGAGCCTTGCAGCCTGGACTCCTCTCACCAGCCGCCATCCCTAAAAATTTTCAAAAGATAGTAATAGATTTAAAGGATTGCTTCTTTACAATACCCCTTCATCCCGATGATAGGCAGCATTTTGCTTTCAGCCCACCTGTAATTAACTTTAAAGACCCTATGGCCCGATATCAATGGAAGGTATTACCACAAGGGATGGCTAATGGCCCTACCCTATGCCAAAAATTCGTAGCACAAATTATTGACCCCTTTAGAAAACTTTACCCCTCCATATATGTTATTCATTATATGGATGATATTTTGTTGGCAGGACCGGAGGTTACGCCCCTACTAAAAGTGTCTCAAGAAATGTCCCAAGCACTTGTAAAGGCAGGATTACAAATTGCCCCTATAAGATACAGTTAAAACCACCCTATTTGTCTTTAGGCTTTGAGTTATTCCCTCATAAAATAATATCCCAAAAGATTCAGATACGTACTTCTCATTTAAAAAACCTTAATGATTTCCAAAAGCTTTTAGGAGATAATCAATGGCTCAGGCCTTATTTAAAATTGCCTAATAATATCTTTTTGCCCCTCAATGATATTCTGCGAGGAGACTCTGACCTCCCCCCCCACAAGCTTACAGCAGGACTGCCTCCACACCCTGTCCCTGAGGAGCTACAATCGCCTGCCTTTCAGGCCTTAAGTTCCCAGCTCCTAGAAACTGCTGCAGGCCCAGCTCCTGGGTGTAGCTGGCCTAGCAGCATCTTAGCAATTGGCATGCCCCCTGTCCTGGCCAGAGCCATTCAGCCGCTGCTCTTGAAGAGAACCTGCCCTATAATCGCTAGGGAGAGACAAGATATGGATGTTGTGACATTCTATGATGACTGCATTAGTTATGAAAAATTGGCATAGAACTGCTCCCCCAATTCTAGAGGCCACAGTCTAATCAAATGGGGAGCAGTGTCCTATTGGCTGGAAAAACAATTGGGGCTACTAAAGTTAATAAGGATCAGGCAAATACAAGTTTCAAATACAAGTTTCTTCATGATCTCCCTGCAGTAAATATGCTCATGGGAGCCACCCGACCAGGGCTCCCAAGTCTTTCATCAATTCTTCATAATTTGTATATTTATGCTATTGAGATAAAAGATTGCTTTTTTCTAGAAACAGTGGTTTTCCTTTAACAACCTTTTTTTTTAAAAGATGCCCAGGTGAAAAGCAAAGGCCTCTGGAGGTAAGTAGAAATTGGCCAACCCCCTGTATGTCTGTGTTTTGTTTTTAAGAAAGTGCACTGTGGTCCTAAAACAGAGAGAAAAGAAGGCTGGACGCAGCAAGATCTCTAAGGCCTGGATGGTCAAGGGACGCCTTGACCCCCCTTCTGGGTTTCTTGTGGATAACAGGGCATGCCTGAGATTCCCACCAGGAAGACATGTCTAAATCTAAAAACAGCTGTTTAGTGAAAACATTCATCTAAATTTATGTTTTTGTGTTAAGTTTATCTGATTAAGTCCAATTTTCTTGTTATATGTCAATGTCTGATTTTGTTTCAGAGCCTTTTGTAGGTAGGTTAGGATGGCCTCCGCCTGCCAGCTACCAGGAAATGGAAATCTATCTTTCCATCACTCTGGTAGTTTAAGGCCAGGCATGCCATCAGAAGTTTGGGGGTTACTTAAAAGTCTCTGCTTTTCTGTCTTGTTCGTGTTACATATTTTTCCTTGTCCAGTTTTATCTTTAAAATTGGTACCAGTTCTAAATAGGGATCCTTATGGTTTTTCTGCATGTACTCAAGCACACATCCTTTTTATCTATTTGAATATTTCTGGGAAGTAAAAGTTTTGGCCCCACTCGGGCCTGGTATGGCCCCTCCCAATCGGCTGCATTTCAGGTGAGCAGAGGCCAGACAAAGCAGCTGCAGGCTTCCTCTAGTTTCCTTTTTCCTACAACCTGCTGAAGTGATAGTCTGGAGACAGTTGGTGGCAGGACAAATGTCAGTCTTTGTTCTCCTAAGTTTAAGACTCCCACCCAACTTGGTTGTCACACACAAGAATAAGATTAGCAAAAAATCTCTTGTCACTAAACTTCTGGAAAATGTATGCCCTATATTAATTTTGCGCGCTTTAAGATCTTTGAGTATGAATGTGTGTGTGAACGGGTGAGAATGAATATGTTCAAAATTGTCAGCATGCTATGTAAACAATGGATAAATTTATACTGGAAAAACAAAAGCAATTGGGTAAATCTAAGTTTAAACTTCAAGAAAAGTATTAGGTTTAAATGTTTCCTGTGTCTCAAAGGTGCATTGTTTTAAAGAGAAACTGGTAAAAAGTATTTTTCTAAAGATCCTGAAATCTGCATTTTAAAAATCTGGTATTGCAATGGATACAGCTGTCTACATTGCAAACATTGTATCCTGTTTAGCACAAAGGTATTAGGGAATTTGGGATTTATTACTTTAAGTTAGAGTTTGGAGACATGTATTAGAGATTTAAATGTAAATTTGTTTATTAATATCAAAAATTTTGCCTGTCTGTCTTTTCTTGCAAACTGACACTAGAAATCTCATGGTAAAATGTGAATAATGTGATTAGTATTTTAAAGGACTGTTTAAAGGTTTATCTCCATGCAATTGAGTGTATTTTAAAAAAGGAAGGTAACTAAGTCCAGACTTAGACTGATGTCTGTAGTTCTTGCATTAGGGAAAAACTATTATTTGAGTTTAAACTGTTGTTGGAGTTCTAGGCTGTAATCTAAACTGCAGGAAAAAACAAAAAGCCTCTTCTAAAGGCAAGGGGAGTGCCTTGAGCCCTAGGGGGCCTGGAGACAAAAGGAGTTCTTTGTGCCCTTAAAGGTTTTTCAATTGCAAATAAAGGCTAAGGTGTTAATTGTTTAAGCAAGTATCAGTAAAAGTTTTTAAGAACATTGAAAATGGGTCTCTAAACAATATTTGAAAGTAAAAATGTTTGAAGAAAGAAAAAAAAGGAAAATTAGTATTACCAAAATAATCGCTTAATCGCTATTTAGCCTGCTCTTATGAAGTCTCATAGCAATTTCCATCTGGCCCATGGAGAAGGACAGCAATCCTTATTCAGATGTAACTTTGGCTCTTACCAGGTTCCAGGTAAGATCATGCTTAGACTATTTCTGTGTTGACCACCTTGTTTCTTTAATTGGAGTAACATGGCCTTTTGTAGGACTCATTGATCTGAAAGCTGCAGTTTCGAGCCAGCCCGGGCAAAGCAAAGTCCTTGTGAGACTGTGGTGTCTAATCTGGCAGCAGAGTGCTATTGAGGCAGAGTTGCTTTTTCGCTGGAAGTGGCAGAGTTCTAGCTCTGAGCAGAAAAGCTGGGGGACAGCACTCAAGCACCTAGCTCGGGACTCACAGTGGCAGAGTGCAAGCCTTGAGCTGCAGAGCTGAGGAGTGGTACTCAGGCCCAGAGTTTGGGACTTAAAAGTGGCAGGGTGCTAGCCTTGAGCTGGAAAGCTGAGAGACAGCACTCAGACCCGAAGTTCAAGTCCAGCAACCAACAAAGTGAAATGCCAATGGGATGTTTATCCCGGTGTGAAGAGACACTATTGGGATGAAAGAAATGAAGCATCCAGATTCAGTAAGCCACAGCTTGGATGGCAGAGATGGTGTCAGACCCTAGAGTCACTCGTACTTGGCCATTCAATATTTATCTGAGCCGGGAGGTCATAGAACAGTTTGTAAGCATGACTTACTAATGCCCATGCCTTTCATAACTGGGCAGGAACTTGTCAATCATCTGTGATAGTGGGTAGTTTAAAGTTCTAACTGAGTGAAGTTTGATTTGACCCCAGCCACAAATTCAGGAAAGTTTGTGGATCTGAGGCTTGTGTCCCTACTATCTGTTTAGATCTGGCAACTGAAGCATAGTTAGAGTCATAGGGATTAAGTTCCCCAGACAATCAGGAAATGCCTTTGCAAATGGGTGCTAAGTAAGCTACACTACTGGAGCCAAAGAAGGTTTGTGCAGTTGTTAAATGTTGAATATGATCTCTAGTTTGGAGCAAATCATTGTTCCTGGTAGCTAATCCTGGCAACCCCTTGGTAAAATTGGCTAAGGTTTTTAAGGTCAAGTACAGAGACAACGCCCCTGAGTCAGCCTGAAGAAGTTATAGAAGCTGAATCTCCGCCCAACAATCCCCTTTAGATAAAGGGACCAGGGAATCATTGGGAGAATTCACTGAAGTCAGGCCTTAGCTTAAGCTTCTTTAAACAGTTTGCGCAGAAATTTGCAGGCAATCCAGCAGGAGGTGTGACATTCCATTGGAGTTCCTGAGAGATGAAGCTGCTGCCACATATTCTGCCCTGCCTGATTCCACCACCACCGCCCAGCTGTTTCCTGAGAGGACTGGAAAAACTCTTGGTGATGGGAATTGGAGATGTACAAGCATTATCTAGCATTGTCGGAGATTTACAGGACCAGCTCGACTCCTAGGCAGAAGTAGTGCTTCAGAACAGGAGAGGGTTAGACCTGTTAACTGCAGAACAGGGAGGTATTTGTTTGGCTTTCAGGAATGATGTTGCTTCTATGAAAACAAGTCTGGCATTGTCCGGGACAAAATAAAAAACCTTCAGGAAGACTTGGAAAGAAGGCGAAAAGAGCTGGCTGACAATCCCCTGTGGAGCAGATTCAATAGACTCTTACCTTATCTCTTGCCCCTGCTAGGACCCTTGCTTGCTTTATTACTAATTGCTATGATTGGACCATGTATTCTTTTTTTTTGCCAGTCCTGGGCTTGAGCTCAGGGCCTGAGCGCTGTCCTTGGACTTTCTTAAGGCTAGCACTCTACCACTTGAGCCTCAGCACCATTTCCGGCTTTTGTCTATGTATGTGGTAGCAAGGAATCGAACCCGCGTCTTCGTGCATGCTAGGCAAGCACTTTAACCACTAGGCCAAACTCCCGGCCCCGGACCATGTATTCTTAATAGGCTTGTTTCATTCATAAAGCAGCGGGTAGATACCCTGATGGCAAAACCCATACAAGTTCATTATCATCAACTGGCTCTTGAAGACCTGGATGTACCATATGGCTCTCCTATGGAAACTGCGCCTTAGTCGCACATAGCGCACACCCTCTGGGTGAAGGCATCTGCCTAAGAGGTGCATTGCTTGTGCAAAGGAGCTAGTAAAGCTAGCTATATGGGACCCCTTGAGAGATACGAACGATAGCATAGGGGTTGGTGTCGCATCATCATGGGACGCGGCCTTGTGAGTACAGGACCATTTCCCTTGCTAATCCCCTCCTTCTCAAAATGACACCCGAGGCTTTAACTAAGGGACATGACTGCCAACCAACAGATCGCTTCCCTTGTTCCACCTCCAAAATGCATGAAGGATCAGTGCCTCTGTCTCCCCTCGCAGATTAATACCTATTGTTACCAATGTTGCCATATGCGCTCACTTATATATACAAAAAGGGGGACTTGTTGGAGACTGCCTCAGGGTCTCTTAACTTGTTGGCTAAGACTTTTAACATGATAGGTTTTAGGCTGCTATACTCTGTCTCAGGAAAGACCACAAACACCTGAACCAAATTGCCCCCCGACCAAATTGCCCCATGTCCTGTTCTCACAGACCAGTTATCTTTCTCACAGACCGTTATCTTTCTCACAGACCTGTTATCTTAGCGACCAAATTGCCTATGTCTTGTTCCCACGGACGCATGCTGACAATTTTTTTTTTACTGAGCCTAGTTCCTGCCTTAGGGCTCTCTATAAGCCCCTGATGGTTTTCAATAAACAGACCTTGATCAGAGCACTCTCTTGGTCTCATTCCTTTGTGTTTGTCTGTCCCACTCATTTAGGTACTGTTTCCTCTCGAGTCTCAGTTGACTGAACCCCGCGAGCCGGGGCACTCTTTTATCCTGACTTAAACCGCTTGGTTATTGGCAAGAAACTAGTAGGTCTGAAGACCACCCGGCAATATCTATAGTTTGATTCTTCTTTGTCAACCTCCACCAGGTGTAGTAACTCCAAATGGATAAAAGACCTCCGAGTAAAAGCAGATACACTGAAGAGGCAGGCATACCGAAGAATAAGACCCCTGCTTAGATAAAACCATTCTTAGAAGATAGAACAATGTGCAGGGGTAATTTCAATGCCAAATCCATTCTGAGCTATCCTGAGTTAAACCTCATGGTATTGGCACAAAACTAGTAGGACGGAAGACCACCTGGCAAAATCTAAAGTTTGATCTTTCTTTGTCACCCTGAACTAATAGTGGTAACTCCAGATGGATCAAAGACCTGGAAGTAAAAGCAGATACACAGAAGGGGCAGGCATTGGAATAAATAAGAACCCTGTTTAGACAAAACAGTTCTTAGCAGATAGAACATTGCAGGAGGAATTTCAATGCCAAATGCATACTCTGTAGAGTTGAACCTCTTCGTAATTCTTTTTTTCATTGTAATTAGTAAAAAGGTTACATGATATTTGCCAGATAGAAGGTGCATTAATTCACATACATTGATATCCTTTCACATGTCTTGGTACCCATTTCCCTCCCCCTCCACACCCCCCCACCCGTCTTGGCTTTCCTCCCTTCCCTATCAAATTTCAAATATCCAAATACAAATAAATTCAATATATCAGATAACAAAGTGAGATACTATACCAATATGAGATAACCAAGGGAGAGCAAAGGAGATGAGAGAAAACATAGTACATTAAGGACAACAATCATTCATTATATGGCTTTTGTTTCAATATCCTGGAGGTCCTTTCAATTAGCTTCACATTATATGGCCTTATGTGTCAAGATTTTGCTCTCTTGCAGATCTCTGCTAGTAGAGCCCAACTTTTCTACTGATTATGACGAATGAGGGAAACAATTGAGCCTAAGTTACTTTGAGTATGGCTTACTTCACTTAATATGATTTTTTCTAAGTCTTTCCATTTCCTAACAAATGGGGCGATGTCATTCTTTCTGACAGCAGCATAGAATTCCATTGTGTACAAATACCACAACTTGTTGATCCACTCATCAACTGAGGGACATCTGGGTTGGTTCCATATCTTTGCTATGGTGAATAGTGCTGCAATGAACATTGTTGTGCTAGTGGATTTAGCATGTCCTTGTTTCTGGATGGTTGGGTAAATGCCAAGTAGTGGAATTGCTGGGTCAAAGGGGAGTTCTATGTTTAGCCTTTTGAGGCACTGCCACACTGCTTTCCATAGTGGTTGAACGAGTTTGCACTCCCACCAACAGTGGAGTAGTGATCCTTCCTGGCCACATCCCATCCAGCATCTGTTGTCATTCATTTTCCCGATCCTGGCCATTCTAACGGGAGTGAGGTGGAATCTTAGAGTTGTTTTGATTTGCATTTCTTTTATGACCAGAGATGTTGAGCATTTCTTCATGTGTCTATAGGCCATTTTTGTTTCTTCTTCAGAGAAGACTCTCTTTAAGTCTTTGGCCCATTTTTTAATGGGATGGTTGTTATGTTGGAGGTTAGCTTTGGAGTGATTCAATTTTTTGAGTTGTTGATATATTTTAGATATGAGGCCTTTGTCCGTTGTTTGGTTGGTGAAGATCTTCTCCCACTCTGTAGGCTTCCTGATTAGTTTACTAGTTATGTCCTTTGCCCTGCAGTTTCACGCAGTCCCACTTATCCAGCCTTTCTCTGATTTGTTGTGATTCTTGGTCCTTATTAAGAAAGTTTCAACCTGTGTCAAGGAGGCCTAGTGTATCTCCTATTCCTTCCTGTAAAGTTTTCAGTGTGTCAGATTTTACCCCCAGGTCTTTGATCCATTTGGAGTTAATTCTAGTGCAAGGTGACAAAGAAGGATCCAGCTTTAGTTTTTTGCAGGTGCTTAACCAGTTCTGCCAGCACAACTTGTTGAAGAGGCTGTCTTTCTTCCATTCTATTTTTTTGGCTCCCTTGTCAAAGATTAGCTGGCCATAGGTCTGTGGTTTAATATCTGGGTCCTCAGTTCTATTCCATTGGTCTTCAGGCCTGTTCCTTTGCCAGTACCAAGCTGTTTTGAGAATTATAGCTCTGTAATAGAGTCTAAAGTTTGGAATTGAAATTCCTCCAGCGCTTTTCTTTCTGCTAAGAAGTGTTTTTGCTATACGGGGTCTTTTATTATTCCATATGAAATTTTGGATTGCCTCTTCTATTTCTTTAAAGAATGACATTGGGATGTTGATGGGTATTGCACTGAATTTGTAGATAGCTCTTGGCAAGATTGTCATTTTCACAATGTTGATTCTTCCAATCCAGGAGCATGGGAGGTTTTTCCATTTCCTTAGTTCTGCTTGAATTTCATTTTTTAGGGTTTTAAAGTTTTCATCAAAAAGGTCCTTTACATTCTTAGTTAAGGTAATTCCTAGGTACTTTATTTTCTTTGAGGCTATTGTGAAAGGAGTTTCTATCCTGATTATTGCCTCGTTCCTCTCACTGTTGACGTAAAGGAAGGCAGTTGAATTTTGAGGGTTGATTTTATAGCCTGCTACTCTTCCAAAGCTTTGAATCAGCTCAAGGAGCTTGGGAGTAGAGTCTATAGGATTCTTTAAATACAGAATCATGTCATCTGCAAAGAGGGATAGTTTTATTTCCTCTTTCCCTACTTGGATCCCCTTTATGCTTGCTTCTTGCCTTATTGCACTGGCTAGGAATTCTAGTACTATGTTAAAGAGGAGTGGAGAGAGTGGGCATCCTTGTCTCGTTCCTGATTTTAGAGGGAATGGCTTTAGATTTTCACCATTAAGTGTAATACTAGCAGTAGGTTTCTCATACACAGCCTTTATTACATTGAGGAATGTTCCATGGATTCCTAGTTTCTCCAGAGCTTTTAACATAAAGGGGTGTTGGATCTTGTCAAATGCCTTTTCCGCGTCTATTGAGACAATCATGTGATTTTTGTCCTTGCTCCTGTTGATGTGTTGAATTATATTGATTGATTTGTGTATGTTGAACCAGCTTTGCCTCCCTGTGATGAATCCAGTTTGATCATAGTGTATAATTTTTTTGATGAGTTGTTGTAGAAGGTTGGCCAGTATTTTGTTGAGATGTTTTGCATCGATGTTCATCAAAGATATAGGTCTATAGTTCTCTTTCTTTGATGAATCTCTGTCTGGTTTGGGGATGAGGGTTATACTGGCTTCATAGAATGAGTTTGGTAAGGAACCTTCATTTTCAATTTCGTTGAAGAGCTTGAAAATTTTCATTGAAAAGCTCTGCTTTGAAGACCTTATAGAATTCAGCTGTGAATCCATCTGGCCCTGGGCTTTTCTTAGGTGGAAGTTCTCTAATTGCCATTTTTATTTCAGAGCTTGAAATAGGCCTGTTGAGTTGGGTTAGTTCTTCTTGGTTCAGTGTGGGTATGTTAATATTGGCTAGGAATTCATCCATTTAATCTAGATTCTCAAATTTGTTGGCATAAAGGTTTGAGAAGTATTCCCTCATGATATTCTGGATCTTGGTAATTTCTGTCTTGATATTACCATTTTCATCTGCAATTTTGTGTATTTCGATATGCTCTCTTCTTTTTTTGGTAAGATTTCCTAAAGGCTTGTCAATTTTGTTAATTCTTTCAAAGAACCAAATCCTTGTTTTCTTGATTCTTTCTATTATTTTTTTGGATTCCAAATAATTTAATTCTGCTTTGATTTTAATTGTTTGTTTTCTTCTACTCGGATTAGGGTTGGTTTGTTGCTCTTTTTCCAGGAGCTTAAGGTGAGACATGAACTTGTTGGTTTGCAATTTTTCCAACTTGTTGTTGTAGGCACTCAGCGCTACAAATTTTCCTCTGAGTACTGCCTTTGCTGTGTCCCAAAGGAGTTGGTATTTTGTGTGCTCCTTACTGTTAAATTTCATAAACTGTTGGATTTCTGTTCTGCTCTCTTCGATGACCCATTGGTGATTCAACAATGTGTTGTTAGGATTGAGAGATATTTATTAGGTCCTACCATTTTTAAAAGCTTTTATTTGGGCCTGTGTCTTGACAGTTCTTGTGGTCCTTAGATGGTATGCTGTTTAGGTGCCATTTCTTTCCCTATATTGCATTTATTTTGGTTTTCTATGTATAGAACATCTTTCAGAATTCTCTGTAGTGTTGGTTTTGTTGCGACATATTGTTGCAGCTTTTCCCTGGAATGGAATGTTTTTATTGTTCCCTCAGTTATGAATGAGAGCTTAGCTGGGTACAGTATTCTTGGTTGGTAGTTATTTGACTTAAGGGCATGACATATATGCTTCCAGTCACTTCTTGCTTGCATGGTCTGTGCTGAGTAATCTGGGGTGATTCTGATTGGTTTTCCTTTATAGGTTACTGAACCCTTTTCCCTGGCTGCCTTTAGGATCCTTTTTTTGATTTCTATTGATCCAGTTTGGATTACGATGTGGTGGTGGGATGTTCTTTTCTGGTCAGGTCTGTTTGGGGTTCTAAAAGCTTCTTGTATCTGGATGGGTCTGCCCTTCTCGATGTTTGGGAAATTCTCTGAGATGATTCCCTGAAGTATATTTCCAATACCATTGACCTCTTTCTCCACGCCCTCCTCAATACCAATTAGCCTTAAATTAGGCTTCCTAATTGTATCTTGGACCTCCTGAAGCGCTCTCTCATTTTTCCTAGATTTGGATTGACTCATTTTCTGTTGTTTCTCTATAATAACTAAATTATCTTCAGCCCCGGAAATTCTCTCCTCTGCATTGTCTAACCTGCAATCAAAGCTATCTACTTTATTTTTCATCTCCCTTGCTACTAATTGCTCATTTTTGATGCCTTGCATCTCTTCTTTTAGATCATGTATGGATTTCTTTAGCTCCTTGATTTCCATTTGAGTGGTTAGCTCAGTAGCTTTATTTTCTTTGGACATTTGCTGGAGTTCGGGCACTTTTTTATTTTTGGATTCTATGAATTCATCCATCATTCTTTGAAAAACCTTTATTATGGCCTCCTTTATGGCTTCTTCTTTTTCACTTATCACCTTGTTTATGGTTTCCTCTTGTTTAGCTATGGCTTCCTCCCTTATCTCTTTCTTTATATTTTCACATTTTTCATTAATGATGTTTATCAATTGCATTTGTGTAGCACTTGGAAGAATCTCCTCCCGGTTTGCCAGTGACTGTTCCATTGTATGTTTACATTGGGTGAGGGATGTTGTTTCTTGATTTGACATTTTTCTTGAGTTTCTTGTTGCCTCTGCGTTCAGTCTGTGTGTGCTCCACGGTGGTGGGGAGTCTTTCGCTCCCCTCGGGTTTCCATCCCCGCCGCGGCCGCAGCCTGTATCCCATGTCTGGATTCTGCTGCTTGCTGTTCTGGTTCCGTGTCTGGGTTCTGCTGCTTCCAGGGCTTGCTGGCCCTATCCTGTGGTGGTTTCTGCAGCGTTTGTGCTGGCCGGCTCGGTGCCCTCAGGCGCCCTGCGCTGCCGCTTTTAGAGGCTTGGAGCGGGTAGAGAGGGGTGGGTGAGGTATCCTCGAGTTCCGAATTCTTTGAGAAAGTTGGATGGGAACTTTATCTGGATTTCTTTTCCGGTTTGAGTCCTTCTCCGTTGCTTTTTGAGTTGTTGTTGTGGATTTCTTAGGATAATTGGTTCGTGGGACTCCTTGGTTCTCTCTTTTTGTGAGAGAGAGCTAGGCAGCGTCCCTATTGTCTCAGCCTCTCCCCTCCTTTTTTTATATATTTATTGTAATTAATAGAAGTTTACATTATATTCACATACATTGATACTCTTTCTCATGTCTTGGTTCCCATTTCCCTCCCCCCATCCCAACCATCATCTTGTTTCCCCCTTTTCTATCCTATTTAAATAAGCAAATATGCATGTATGCAATATACCAGATACCAAGGTGAATTACTGTAACAATATGAGATGACCAAGGGACAGCAAAAGAGATGAGAAACAACATAATATATTAAGTACAACAATCACTCATTCTATGGGTTTTGTTTCTATATCCTGGAGGTTCTTTCATTTAGAGCCATCCTAGATACCCTTATGATTCTAGGTTTTGTTCCATTGTCAGTTTCTGCTAGGAGACCCCAAGGTTTCTATTGGTTATGACAAACTAGGGAAACCATTGAGCCTATATTCCTTTGAGTCTGGCTTACTTCACTTCAGTTCATTCATGAAAAGCTTGACTATTTTCTCTCAACTGCCCTACCAACAGTTCCCACCCTTCTGTCTAAACATGCATTATCAGCAGCTGTTGAAATCATCACAAGGAGCCTCGAATTCCATGTTGTGTTGCTGGAATTAGACATGGCCACCTCCCAGCACGTGCTGCTGACTCATGCCTGAATTCTCAGATAGTGGAGGCTGAGAGCTGAAGATCACAGTTCTTCTGTCTCTGAAAGGTTTAGCTGGGTGCGGTGGCTCCCGCCTGTCATCCTAGCTACTAAGGAGGCTGAGATCTGAGGATAGAGGTTCAAAGCCAGCCTGGGTACAAAAGGACCTGAGACTCTTACCTCCAATTAGCCTCCAGAAAATGGGAAATGGAGCTTGGCTCAAGGGTAGAGTGGAAGCCTTGTGCGGGAGAACTCAGGGAAAGAGTCCAATCAGAGTTCAAGCCCATGTCTCCCCCCACAGCCCCCACCAAAAAATGAAAGAAAGGTTTAAAAATCCATTTCCTGGGCCTGGAGTTCAGCCTAGTGGTAGAGTGCTTGCCTAGCACACAGGAAGACCTGGGTTGGTTTCCTTAGTACCACATGCATAGAAAAAAGCCAGAAGTGGTGCCCTGGCTCAAGTGGTAGAGCTCTAGCCTTGCAGAAAACCCAAAGACAGAGGTCAGGCCTGAATTCAAGCCCCAGGAATGACTGGCAAAACAAATCCATTTCCAATCCAGGTGTGGGTGTCACATGCCTAGAATCCCATCACCTCTCAGTTGGTCAAGGGGGGATGATTGTGAGTTCAAGGCCAGCCCAGGAGACTCTAGAAAATCAACAACCCCACAAATAGATGTCTGCTTTCTGAAAGCCATGGCAAACACCTGCGATGAAAAATTCAAAGGCTTATATAATGAATGATTGTTGTCCTTAACGTACTATGTTGTCTCTCATCTCCTTTGCTGTCCCTTGGTTATCTCATATTGGTATAGTATCTCACTTTGTTATCTGATATATTGAAGTTATTTGTATTTGGATATTTGAAATTTGATAGGGAAGGGGGGAAAACCAAGACGGTGGGGGATGTGGGGGGGAGGGAAACGGGTACCAAGACATGTGAAAGGGTATCAACGTATGTGAATTAATGCACCTTCTATCTGGCAAATATCATGTAACCCTTTCACTAATTACAATAAAAAAATAAAAATAAGAAAAAAATAAAAAAAACAAAGATAACTATGAAAAAAAAGAAAAATTCAAAGGCTTGATCTTTGCGGGTTCTCTGTGAACAGAAGTCTGCCTGTCTGTCTCTCCCCCTCCTGTTTCACCACATTCCACTTTTCCTACCCCTCCCATTTCCCTCCATCCTCCACCTCCTCCCCCAACTCCCCCTCCTCCCCTTCCCTCTCGCCCCTCCCACCTCAGGTCTGGAACTCAGGCCCTGAGTTCTATCCTCTTGGGTCCCATCTGAGCCCGGGCTCCACACAGCCCTGGGTATAAATCTACCCTGCAGCCCACCACAGCCGTGGAGACAGCTTGTGCTGCCTCAGACCACCAGTCTTCCTGGATGCCGGCAGCCCCTGCTCCCGCCATGCCTGGGTCTGCGTCGACACCTGGATCTGAGTCTGTATGGCCTATGTGGCTTTCACCATCCACCTGTGCCCTGATCTGCTTCCAGGTTTACATCACCATCTTTGTCACCTTCTTCTTCATCTCCTGCATCTCCTATGTCCACATCCATGGCATCTGCATCCTCTGCCGTCGGCCAGTCTAACCTCAGTCACAGCCATCCTACCCTGCAGTCTGCATCGCCTTCTGCAGCTACAACTTCAGCTACTAAACCTCCTGGGCCGACGGCTTCGGTGGCTTCTATGTCTGGGTTGCTTCCAAATTGTAGGGCTCCATCCGTGGGCCATGGTGCTTCCAAGTTTGTGAGTGCTTGAAGGAAAGGTCCATTCACAACTCTGGCCCCCCGACCTTCAGGCCCAGCTCCGATGCAATCGTGTAGGTGAGGAGTTCAGAACCAGTATGAGCAGGAGGCTCCAGTCTGGCTGTTGTGGTGGGGGTCTGCCTCACACAGCCCCCAACACAGCAGGAAATCTTTGAGCTGATATAAATATACCATGATTATTACAAGATGAGTGTCTCGAGAATCTCTCTCTCTCTCTCTCTTTCTCTCTCTCTCTCTCTCTCTCTCTCTCTCTTTCTCTCTCACTCTGTGTGTGTGTGTGTGTGTGTGTGTGTGTGTGTGTGTGTGTGTGTGTGTGTGTCTGTCTGTCTGTCTGTCTGTCTGTCTGGAGTCAAGTCTTGATTATAAAGTCATAGCCTGAGCATTGACTTTTTACTTTTGACTCAAGGCTGGATTTCTACCACTTGAGCCACAGATCCCCTTTCCTCTTTTTGTTGGGGTTCTTGGACATAAGAGTCTGACAGCTTTTCCTGCCCAGGCTTTGTTGGAACCAGATATTCAGATCTCAGGCCAGAATCCACTGGCTTATCTCCTCAGAGTTCTGGTACCCTCATAAGATATGATCATACTTTGCTGGTGTGTTTTCAGGCTTCCCATGTGGACAGAGGTGAGGGCTTCTCAGGTAATGGACCCAGTCTTCACAGAGGAAGATTTCAAGTGTGTGAGAAAGATGTCGAATCATTCATGAAAACCTTGGCATTTTCTCTAAACTTCTTGACCAACAGATTCCAGGATTCTTCCAAGAAATCCATGATTTATCAGCATCTCCTTGAACTCCCTGTTCACTTTCATGGACTAAGAAATGGTCACACTGAAGCAGGGTGCTGGTGACACGTGCCTGTAATCCCAGATATTCGGGAGACGAAGGGCTGAAGATCTCAATTCCAAATCTGATTGGGAAGGAAAATCTAATGAACCCGGAAAGAGCTGGAAGGTTGGGTGGGGGTCAAAATGGTAGAGAACCAGTGTCGAGTGAGATGAAGCCAAATGTGAGTGCAAATGCTATACATGACCCAAGTCCAACCCCCAGCACCCACTGAAGAATTGAAGGAAGGAATTTCAGTCCTCTGAGACTCGGGTTTCACTTGTGGAAGTAGGGTCATCTCTAAACTTCAGCTGATGCTCAGGGGATCCAGTTCCTCGTTTGTAGGAAGGGTTTAGAAACTTTTATCTGCTGGTGAATTCTTATGTCTCTAATCCATTACTTCTGAGACCTGGAAGAAGGGGTTTAATTCCTTGGTACCACATACGTAGTAAAGGTTTAGCTGGGCATGGTGGCTCAGCCTGTCATCCTAGCTGCTCAGGTGGCTGAGATCTGAGGATCGAGGTTCAAAACCACCTTGGGCACAAAAGGAACTTAGACTCTTATCTCCAATTAACCTCTAGAAAATGGGAAGTGGGGCTTGGCTCAAGGGTAGAGTGGAAGCCTTGAGCGGGAGAGCTCAGGGACAGAGTCCAGGCAGAGTTCAAGCCCCACGACCCACAAAAAAGAAACAAAGGAAGAAACAAAGGTACATTAGTTCACATACATCGATACTCTTCCTCATGTCTTAGTTCCCATTTTGCTCCCCCTATCCCAATCCCTCATCTTGGTTTCCCCCTTTCTATCCTATTGCAAATAACCAAATATGCATGTATACAATATATCAGATACTAAGGTGAAATACTGTAACAATATGAGATAACCCAGGGACAGCAAAAGAGATGAGAGGCAACAGGGTAGGTTTTGTTCTATTGCAAATGTCTGCTAGCAGACCCCAAAGTTTCTAGTGATTATGACGAAGGAGGGAAACCATTGAGCCTGTGTTCCTTTGAGTCTGGCTTACTTCACTTAATAGGATTCTTTCTAAGTCTTTCCATTTCTTTACAAATGGGGTAATGTCATTCTTTCTGACAGCAGCATAGAATTCCATTGTGTATACATACCACATCTTGTTGATCCACTCATCAACTGAGGGGCATATCTTTGCTATGGTGAATAGTGCTGCAATGAACATGGTTGTGCTAGTGGATTTAGTATGCCCTTGTTTCCGGACGATTGGGTTAATGTCAAGTAGTGAAATTGCTGAGTCATAGGGGAGTTTAGTCTTTTGAGGCACTGCCATACTGCTTTCTATAGTGGTTGAATGAGATTGCACTCCCACCAACAGTGTAGTAGTGATGCCCTCCACATCCCCACCAGCTCCTGTTGTTATTAGATGTCTTGATCCTGGCCATTCTAACTTGAGTGAGGTGGAATCTTAGAGTTGTTTTGATTTGCATTTCTTTTATGGCCAGAGATATTGAGCATTTCTTCCTGTGTCTATAGGCCATTTTTATTTCTTCTTCAGAGAAGACTCTCTTTAAGTTTTGGCCCAACTTTTAATGGGATGGTTGTTTCTCTGATGATTAGTTTTGGAATGATTCAATTTTTTGAGCTGTTGATATATTTTAGATATGAAGGCTTTGTCTGTTGTATAGTTAGTGAAGATCTTCTCCCAGTCTGTAGGCTTTCTAGTTAATTGCTAGCTATGTCGTCTGGCATACAGGCGTTCTGCAGTTTAATGCCGTCCCACCTTTCCAACCTTTCTCTGATTTTTTTTGTGTTTCTTGGTCCCTATTAAGAAAGTTTCGACCTGTGCCAAGGAGACCTAGTGTATCTCCTATGCCTTCTTTTAAAGTTTTCAGTGTACCAGCGATTACCTCGATGTCTTTGATCCATTTGGAGTTAATCCTGGTGAGGAGTGACATAGAAGGATCCAACTTTAGTTTTTTCCAGGCGCTTAACCAGTTCTGCCAGCACCACTTGTTGAAGAGGCTGTCTTTCTTCCTTTTTCTTTATTCCCTTGTCAGAGATTAGGTGGCCATAGGGCTACAGGTTGATTTCTGGGTCTTCAGTTGTATTCCATTGGTTCTCTAGCCTGTTCTTGTGCCAGTACTAAGCTGTTTTAGTCACTATAGCTCTGTTATAGAGTCTAAAGTGTGGTATTGATATTTCTCCAGTGGTATTCTTCTAGCTAAGAAGTGTTGTTGCCACCCACAGTCTTTTATTCTTTGATAGGAATCTTTGGATTGCCCCTCCTATTTCTTTAAAGAATGACAGTGTGATGTTGATTCTGCCCTCCTCTTTCTCCCCTACTTCCCTTCCCTCTTCACTTCTGTCTTCCCCCTCCCCATCTCCCCTCACTCTCCCTCCTCCTGGACCCACCCAGTGTCTGTGCTCTGACCCCTTGGTGCCTCCTGACCCTTGGCTGCCCCCTGATCCCTGGGTCTACCCCCACTCCTGGCTCCACCCCCACTCCTGGCTGCACACCCACCCCTGGCTGCACCTCTACCCCTGGCTGCACACCCACCCCTGGCTCCACCCCCACCCCTGGATGCACACCCACCCCTGGCTGCACACCCACCCCAGGCTCCACCCCCGCCACTGGCTGCACATCCACCCCTGGCTGCACACCCAACCCTGGCCCAAAACCTGCAGGCCCAAGCTGGTCCCACATTGGTCACACCCTGGGCCCCGCCCACAGCCCCGGGTATAACTCTACCCTGAAATGGCCAGGGCAGTGCAGACCTGCTCCAGTCCTGCCCATGCTGACCTCGAGTCCTGCCCAAGCTGACCTCGGCTCCTCCTGTGCTGACCTCCGGTCCTCCCCTGCTGACCTCCACTCCTCCGAGCTGACCTCTGGTGCTGTCTCCCGAGTCCGGGTGTCCCAGGCCCAGCCATGCGTGTGTCCCAGGCCCTGCCCGAGGCTGCAGGTAAGCCCTCGTGGTCGCCGGGGTGTCCTCGGCCGCCCCTCCCCGTCGTCGGGGGTCTGTGCCGCGGTCACCGCTCACACCTGTCCCCTCTGTCCACAGCGAGGCCCGCCTACGCCTCTCTGCAGGAGGAGCCGCGTCCTCGAGGGCGCGGGGCCCGGGCGCTGGGCGTGCATCGGCCCGGTCCCCGCCGCTCCGTGTACCCGCGGGCCCTGCTGCCGTCCAGCCCGCCCAGGCCTCGCCGCCCACCGCCCGGCCCGCCACGTGGCCCCCGCCGGCCCCACCCGAGGCTCCCTCGTCCGCCAGGCCTGCATGCCCCGAGCGCCCCGGGGCTGCGCTCTCCCGGCTCTTCCTCAGCTTCCGCCCCTGCTAGGCCGACCTGGGCGCTGCGCTGCGCGCGTCCTCCGCGCCCTCGGCGCCTCGTCCCGCGTGTCCCGGTGGTGCCCGCGGCCCCAGCGCAACCGACGTCCCCCACGACCCCGGCCGCGGTGCCAACTGCACCTGCCTGGATCCCTCAGTTGCATGAGCAGCTGCCTCAGCTGCCTGAGTGAGCATCTAAGCCTGCTAGGTGCTGGAGCGGTTACATCAGCTGAGTGAGTGTCAATGTCAGCTGCGTGCGTACCTCCGGGGTGGACTGCGCCTGCGCGTACAGAGCCTCTGTCAGGAGCGTGGACATCTAAGTCAACTACGTGTACCTCCGGGGTGGACTGCGCCTGCGCCTACAGAGCCTTTGTCAGGAGCTGTGGACATCTAAGTGAACTACGTGCGTACTCCGGGGTGGACTGGGCCTGCGCCTACAGAGCCTCTGTCAGGAGCGTGGACATCTACGTCAACTACGTGCGTACCTCCGGGGAGGACTGCGCCTGCGCCGGAGTTCCTCGGGGGTCACCGTGTTCTGCATCTCCTACCCCAAGGCCCGCACGTCCACGTGGGAGACTCTGTGCTCCAGATCTGTGTTGTCTGTATGGCTAAATGACAGCATGACTTACTATTTGCAAGCCCAATGCTATGGACATGGTAATGGAAATATAACTCTATAGACACAAAAACCTATGAGGCTACACAGTATGTTTTATGGCATAAACAAATATGTATCTATGACATACAAACCCTTAGCCTAATGTGGATTAAGTTCTAAAACCTAAGTGCCAGTGATTGTATATAGAGATTCCCTTCCTGAACACTTGTGTGTTCAACTTGTCATTTGAAAGATGATGTCAAAATCCATGTTAACAAATTATTTAATAAAATATAATAAACCTTTATTATAAGATGACTGTCTCCAGACTTGCTTATTGTGTGAGTGTGTGTGAGAGAGAGACTGGGCCTTGTCCTTGGGCTGTTCTGGGTATTCTTCTCTCAAGGCTGGTCCTCTACCACTTGAGTCACAGCTCCACAGGCCCAGCCTCTTGGTGATTCCTTCGAAATTCGAGCCTCCTAGACTCTTCTTGCCTTCCCCGGGGGTTGGCTTCCAACTAGGATCCTCAGATCTCAGGTGTCTGAGCTGCTAGGGCGACAGGCTGGAGCCACACTGCCAGCACCTGCAGCCCAGTGGCTTGTTGTGCTGGGAGGCCCGGGCTGATGAGGATGGTCACCCAGGTCTTGGGGCTCAGAGGAGGGTGCCAGGATCTAATCAGACATGGAGGGACGGGTAACAGAGGCTCTTAGGTGATTATCACCAGCAGAGGTCAAGTCTCAGTAGGGCTGCGGCTTGAACTCAGGACTTTCCATTCTTGCTCAACTTGGTCACTCAAGGCTGATATTTCACTGCTTGAATTTCTAGCTTTATTTCTAGCTTAAGAAACAAATTTAAAAAATCATGCACTATGATCAAGTAGGCTTCATCCCACAGATGCAAGGCTGGTTTAACGTTCGCAAATCAATCAGTGTAATACATCACATCATTAGAGCTAAGGATAAGAATCATACGATAATTTCTCTGGACGCGGAGAAGGCATTTGGCAAAATACCACATCCATTCATGTGGAAAGCACTAGAAAAAATAGGAATAAGAGGTACATTCCTCAAAATAGTGAAAGCCATCTATGAAAAACCTACAGCCAGTATTCTACTAAATGGTGAAAGACTGGAACCATTTACCTTAAAATTAGGAACTACACAGGGATGCCCACTCTCTCCACTTCTCTTAGCCAGAGCAATAAGGCAAGAAAAGGACATCAAAGGGATCCACACAGGGAAAGAAGAAATTAAACTCTCCCTATTCGCAGATGACATGATCGTCTACTTGAGTGACCCAACAAACTCCACTCCCAAACTTCTAGAATTAATAACCTACTTTAGCAAAGTGGCAGCATACAAAATTAACCTTCAGAAGTCAGTAGCCTTCTTGCACACCAACAATACACAAACAGTGTTGGAGACTGAGGTCATGAAATGGAGCAGTTCAACATCCTGTAGCCTTGAGCAATAACTCAGTCCTGAGTAAACAGCACCTGGCAGAGACCATTACTCAAAGGATTTCCTGGAAGGACCACAAGATGCGCTTTCGAGATTAGCACAACGGCCAAAAGGGCAGTGTGACCCAACCCTGGACCCTTCCTCCCTGCCCCTTCCTCCTATTTCATGGTATATAAACCCTGCTCTGTTTCAATAAATGAGACCTTGACGCGACTCAGATTGTCTCTGTCTTTCTTTATGCGCCTGGTCTCCTTCCTCTCTTTCCCCCATTGGTTTTCTTCTCTTAGGAGGTGCCTCTTCGAGTCTGACGAATAACTGAACCCGCGGGACGGGAGAAGTGGCGCCCAAACGTGGGGCTCGAGGCACGGTGACCTACCGGACGGCGTGGAGAGCAGGGGACCCCGATTATATGAAGGTAGAGACGCCCACACCGCATCGCTCGTGCACCGTGGGAGAGTCTTGAGGTAAGTTCTGCTGTCCCATCAACCATGGGCAAAGCGTTATCAAAAGAGGTATTATTTATAAAAGAATTGAAAGGATCACTTAGGGAGAGAGGAATAAGAGTTAAAAAGAAAGATTTGGTAAAATTCTTTTGTTTTTTTGGAAAAAAGTGTCCGTGGTTGGTCTTGCACGGACCAGACATCCATCCCCTTACCTGGAAGAAGGTAGGAAAAAATATCAATGATTTACTCCGTCAGGGAGAGGAAATCCCCGAGGCCTTCTTTAGCTTCTATGGGGTTATTAGAGATATTTTAAAGGAAGCAGAGGAGGGAGGTGACAGTGCTCGCTTACTAGCTTTAACAGAGGACTACCTAACGGAGTCACGTTGCCCGTCTCGAAAAAGCGAAAGTGACAATGAAAAACCTATCGTCACTGGCCTTCAGCCTGGCTCGCGCACCCCCTCTTTGATTGATGAGCCTGTGCCCTCAGGACGCCGCTTGGCGCCACCTTTAAGCCCCAAAAGAGAGGAACAAGCCCAACCCCCTTTAGAAGACAGCATCAAGAACAATATTAAAAGAAAAATATGTCACTAAAACCTTATAAAAATATTTATCCTATTATTCCTAAGACTTCTCCTGATAATGGCAGGCTCAACCCCCCCTCTGAGGTGGAGCTAGAGGAGGAGGCAGCGCATTATGAGGAAGAAAGATATGGCCCTTTTCCTCTTCCCCAAGTTTCTGCAGCTACACAGACTCCAGAGATAAGGGCCCTTCACTGGCCCACCCCTTCCCCCTATCCAGACACCCCTCTCCCGTCAGCCCCACCACAGGAAATGTTGAGATCATTTTCTGTTCCTCCGGAGGTGCAAGGTCTCCTTAAATCCAAAGACTCTCTCTTGAAACAAGTGACAGAATTAAAAAACGTGCTTCATTTAAAAAGAGAGTTAAGGGACCTCACTTTGCAAATTCATGATTTACAAATGGATCTTGTTGGGGAAGCCATGACTACCCCCCACGCCTCGGGTAACAAGCCCGCTAAAACACCCTCGGCCTCAAAGAGCCGCAATAGTAGACTCAGATCCGGGGCGCAAACTGTTTCCCTCTCCTTCCCCGTAATTACTCGCTCTAACACTCAACCTCGGGAACAAGAGGGGGAGGGAGGAGAAGCGGGAGAGGAGGAGGTGGACACCACCAGAAGGCTGGAGGAGGGACAAAACCTAGATTCCTCTGCCTCCGAGGAGGAAGGAGGTGATCAGGAGGAGGCAAGGAGAGATTCTCAAATTACATATAGGAAATTAACGTTTAAACAAATTAAAGAACTACATTCGGCTGTTACGAATTATGGAATTAACGCCCCTTTTACTTTAACAGTACTGGAGGGCCTCGGGGGTGAGGGACATTTATTGCCTCTTGAGTGGCACAAGATTGTACAGTCTGTTTTAACCAGGAGTCAATATCTAACCTGGAAAGCTGAATTTATAGATAAGGCAGAAAATCAAGCCATTACCAATAAAAAACATACACAAATGGCTTCATGGTCTTCTGATAAAATTTCAGGGAGGGGCAAATTTGCCTCGGAGGAAAAACAACAAAAACTCCCTGCAGGAATATTAACCCAGACTGCTCAGGCTGCCCTGGCCGCCTGGAGAGCCGTGCCTGCTGCAGGAGCGGTTACTACCTCTCTTTCCAGGGTAGTACAAGGCAATAATGAACCATATTCTCAATTTGTTGCCAGACTGTTAGAAGCAGCTGAAAGAATATTAGGTGAGGTAGATACAGATGATATAGTTAGACAGTTGGCCATAGAAAATGCTAATGCAGCCTGTAAAGCTGCTTTAAGAGGCAAAACAAAGACCCTAGATTTAAATGGTATGATAAAATTTGCAATGATGTGGATTCATTTGAACATAAAATGTCTAAATCTATTAATTTGGCCATTGGAGCCATACTCCAAAACCAGACTCCACCTTCAGGAAAACTAGGACAAATATCTAGCCCTAAAAACTCTTTTAAATGTGGACAAATCGGACATTTTGCTAGAGAATGCCCTGGAACAACGTTCCTGGGACGATTCCCCTCCCCCTTCCCCCTGGCCTTTGTCCTAAATGCAAAAGAGGCCGTCACTGGGCTAGAGAGTGCCGGTCCAAGACCGATATAAATGGCCAGCCTTTATCTGAGGTCTCGGGAAATGGGCTACGGGCCCCAGCACGGGGCCCTACCTACCCACCACGACAACCAATGACCCTTCCGGCCCAAAATCTGCCTCTGATGCAAACATCGCTGACTCAGACTTGTTCCGAGCCACTGCAGGCAGCGCAGGACTGGACCTCTGTTCCTCCACCACCAGAATTATAACTCCAGAGGAAGGAACAGTTGTTATAAACTCTGGAAGGTTCGGGCCTCCCCCGCCAGGAATGTTTTTTCTTATTATAGGCCGAGCTTCAAGCTCACTGCAAGGACTCTCTGTCATTCCCTCGGTGGTTGACACCGATTATTCAGGCGAATTAAAAATTTTAGTTCATGCCTCTCAAGGCCCTCTTGCCATATCGGCAGGCCAACGCATTGCACAAGCCCTCCCTCTGCCCGTAACAGGACAGTTCCCATATAAGCATCCCCAGCGTGGCAATTCTACCCCAGGATCAACAGATATATTTTGGGTACATCAATTGACAGAATCTGGCCCAACTTTAAAACTTTTTTTGGAAGGAAAACAATTCCTGGGTCTTTTAGATACAGGGGCCGATGCTACTGTCATTGCAAAACAACATTGGCCTATCTCTTGGCCTCTGGAACCCCCCGCTACCCATTTAAAAGGTATTGGGCAGACTCAAAATACACTCCAAAATATTAACATGGACAGACCCAGAGGGAAACATTGGGACAGTTAAACCTTTTGTGGTGGACGGACTCCCTGTAAATCTATGGGGGAGAAATATAATGACCCAAATGGGAGTTATCATGTTCAGTCCTAATGAGATTGTGACTAACATGATGCTCAAGTCTGGATATTTGCCAGGAAAAGGGCTGGGAAAGCATGAGCAAGGAATTAGTCACCCCATTATACCCACCCCTAAATGGGATAGAAAAGGTCTTGGGACCGACCTTTTTTCCTAAAGACCACTGCTCCCCCTGCGCTCCAAGCCGATAAAATAACTTGGAAATCTGACAATCCGGTTTGGATAGACCAGTGGTCCATGCCTCAAGAAAAGGTTCAGGCTGCTCTTCAGTTGGTGCAGGAACAATTAGAGCAGGGACATCTTGAACCTTCTACCTCTCCCTGGAATACTCCCATATTTGTTATAAAAAAGAAAAATGGGAGTTGGAGGTTACTGCAGGATCTAAGGGAAGTTAATAAAACCATGGCACCCATGGGAGCCTTACAACCTGGACTGCCCTCTCTCACAGCTATCCCTAAAGGATTTTTTAAAATTGTAATAGATATAAAAGACTGTTTTTTCTCCATTCCCCTCGATCCTGGAGATTGTAAAAGATTTGCCTTTTCCATACCCGTGATAAACCATAAGGGCCCTAATCCCCGCTTTCAATGGCGAGTGTTGCCACAGGGTATGGCTAATTCTCCCACTCTGCCAAAAATTTGTGGCTCAATCCATAGACCCAATTCATGTTCAATACCCTCATATATATATTATACATTGTATGGATGATCTATTAATTGCCGCCAAACAAGAAACAGAGGCGCATCAAGTGACTCAAAAAATAGTTATTGCTTTACAAGATAGAGGATTTTTTATATCCCCAGAAAAAATTCAAACCTGCTATCCCTTTTTATTTTTAGGATTTCAATTAGAACCCAACTTAATTTATTCACAAAAAATTAAAATTAAAAGGGATAAATTAGTTTGCCTAAATGATTTTCAAAAACTTCTAGGGGACATTAATTGGCTATGCCCTTATCTTAAATTAACAACAGGAGAATTAAAACCCTTGTTTAATATTTTGCAGGGAAATTCTGATCCCACGTCCCCAAGAAGAATTACTCCAGAGGCTGAAAAGGCCTTAATAAAATTAGAAGCAGCTATTACCCAACAAAATATAGGCTATTTTGACCCCAGTTTGCCTCTTTATTTAATTGTATTTGCCACCGAATTCACCCCCACTGGTTTACTATGGCAGAGAGCAGTACCCCTATTTTGGGTACATGCTTCTGCCTCTCAATCTAAAGTATTACCCCCCTACCCCCTTTTATTATCTCAACTTATCTTTATAGGATTAAAAATTTCAGTCAGGGTATTTTGGAAAAGATCCCGATATCATAATTACCCCTTACTCTAAGGAGCAAATTAGTTGGCTGCAACAAAGACAAGATGATTGGGCTGTTCTCTGCACTGGATTCCAGGGTAGCTTTGATACTCACATGCCCAGCGACAGACTTATTCAATTCCTTAATATTACTCCTTTCGTTTTTCTAAAAAATACCTTAATAAAGCCCATACCCAATACTTTGAACATCTTCATTGATGGATCAAAAAATGGAAAAGCTTCATATGTTATCGATAATGTTCCCCACTTTGTAAATACTTCCTTTAAATCTGCTCAGTTAGTAGAATTATTTGCTGCACTTTGTGTTTTTTGGTTGTTAAAGACCCACCCTTTTAATCTGTTTTCGGATAGCCATTATGTTGTCAGAGCTTTACAAGTTTTAGAAATGGTTCCGGTTATTCAGCCTACTAAACCTACTTTTCAATTATTTTTTGAATTGCAAAAACTTAGTAGACAACGTTCGTACCCCTTCTTTGTAGGACATATTCGTGCTCATTCTGGCCTATGTGGGCCACTAACCCGGGGCAATGAATTAGCTGATTTGGCAACCCAAATAGTTACCTTATCTCAAACAGTTAATCTGGTGACCCTTGCACAAGAGGCCCATGCTGTTCACCACCTTAATGGTCATACCCTGCGCTTAAAATTTAAAATTACTAGAGAACAGGCAAGACAAATTGTTAAAAACTGCCAAAATTGCCTAACCCTGCTCCCTGAACCCCATGTAGGTGTAAACCCCAGAGGGCTCATACCTGGACAACTTTGGCAAATGGATGTTACTCATGTCCCCTCCTTTGGAAGGTTAAAATATGTACATGTTACCATTGATACCTTTAGTGGATTTATTTGTGTCTCCGCTCATTTAGGGGAGGCCACAAAAGATGTTATAAACCATCTCCTATATGTTTTTTCTGTCATGGGACAACCCCAAGCTATAAAGACGGACAATGGGCCCGGATATACCAGTCAAAAGTTCAAACAATTTTGCCTCCAAATGAGCATAAAACATATTACTGGAATCCCCTACAACCCCCAAGGACAAGGAATAGTGGAAAGGGCTCATCAGACTTTAAAAAAACACCCTCATTAAACTTGCGTCACAAGAGACATTATATTCCCTTAAAGGAAACTATAAGACTTTACTATTACATGCTCTCTTTGTCTTAAACTTTTTAACTCTTGACGCTAATGGCAAATCTGCCGCAGAATGCCTTTGGCATCCCACCACACAAACAGACTACACCCAGGCCCTATGGAAAGACCCACTGATGGGAATATGGAACGGCCCTGACCCAGTCATTATCTGGGGAAAAGGATCAGCTTGCATTTATAATTCTAAAGAAGGGGGAGCTAGGTGGTTACCTGAAAGATTAATAAAACCGTATAATAAATCCAGAGACCCTCCCTGAGAAAGTTTTTCTCTTCTTCTAGGATCCACGGTGCTGCAGAGTCTCAATAACTCGTGACCATTCCTGTAATTGGTAAGATAAAGATGCAGCCAAAACTATGCCCCTATGGCTTTTAGCCTCAATAATAATCAAAAATGTAAATTCAGGCTTTGGACCCCCCCTCAAGAAAGGAACTTTATGCTGCACTCTTTGGCCCTCCCTGTGACTGCTCAGGAGGACATTGGCCTGAAGCTCCTAGTAGTTACACTCGGACAGTGGATTGTACAACTAAGGTCGCCTACCTCCGCGCAGAAGTAAATACTAATTCTGGAGGATTTCATCAACCAAAATGGGTTTGCATTAATAAACCAAAAATAGTTCCCTCTAAAACAGGCCAAGCCAGACAAAATTGCTCAGAATCCTGCGCATATACCACAGCAATGCACAGCACTTGCTATACATCAGCCGCCATTTGTATAGGCAAACAAAGCCTTCAATACTTTCAAGCCTCCCTGACCAAAACCTTTCACCCTGAAGGAACGGCCACACCTGACCACTGGGCTTTTTGGGTATACAAGATTCCATACACAGTTGCAACTTGCCGGCTGTGAGGGAACTATTGGCAAACCCTCTTGCTGGCCCCTTATGGCCCCCATAGGCGTATCTGATGGAGGAGGGCCCACAGATGCTATTAAACATATCCAAGTACTGAAATCACTAGAACCCCAACTGCCTCAACTTACGCATCATCCCTTAGCATTACCCAAGTCCCAAGCATCAAATTTAGATATAAATACAATGGATATTTTAAACACCACCTTTCTTTTACTCAACAACTCTAACCCTGTACTTGCTAGTGATTGTTGGCTTTGTTTAGCAGCAGGGAGAGTTATGCCTTTAGCCATTTCCGCCACATATAATGTGAGTACTAAAGACACATGCTCCCCTAGACCCCCCTCTTAGGGTTCAACCTATGGGCAATTTTACAACCTGCCTCTCAGGTGCAATGCAAAACAATACCCTAAATGTTGATATTGGCACGTACCCCTCCAATAATTGTGAAATATTGAAGAACTATTCTCAACCTACCCCGTCTCTTTGCTCCCCCAGCGGCACAATATTTGTCTGTGGAGGAAATTTGGCCTATCCCCAATTGCCATCCAACTGGACAGGAAATTGTGTTCTCGCTTTATTACTCCCAGATATAAGTGTCGTACCAGGGGACGAGCCCCTACCTGTCCCTAGTTTTGATATGATAGGAGGGAAGAGACACACACGAGCAATTACATTTATTCCCCTCCTCGTGACCCTAGGAGTTACTGCGGCCGTAGGGTTGGGAACAGCCGGATTAGGTGTGTCTCTACATAAGTATAATCAATTATCAAAACAATTAATTGGAGATGTCCAAGCATTATCTGGCACTATCCAGGATCTACAGGACCAAGTGGACTCCCTATCGGAAATGGTCCTCCAAAATAGAAGGGGGTTAGATTTACTAACCGCAGAACAGGGAGGTATCTGCTTGGCTTTACAGGAACGATGCTGCTTTTATGCAAACAAGTCTGGCATTGTCCGGGACAAGATCAAGAACCTTCAGGAAGATCTGGACAAACGACGAAGGGAACTGACTGATAACCCCCTCTGGACTGGGCTTAATGGGCTTTTACCTTATCTCCTACCCCTGTTAGGACCCTTATTCGGTATACTTATTTTACTCTCTTTCGGGCCTTTCCTTTTCAATAAAATTATGACTTTTATAAAAACCCAAATAGATACAGTAGTTAAGACTAAACTAATAGCTATTCAATTTCAGCCCCTTAGTCCCGTTGATACTGACCAAAGTCCAGGACTAGACTTCACCACTCTAGCCTAATTTCGGGACCTTTTTAAATTTTTCCAGTATAATTCTTTTGGCCTTTGAGCTTTTTCAGCGCCTTACATATTTTATAAACATCAAGTTAATTCTGTCAATCTCGGTGCATTGTCGTTGCCTAGAGGACCTAGAAGGCCCTGCAGGGCCTATTGAGAACCCTCCTGAGAGAGGACTTCAGTTCCATAAACTCCTCACCCGTTAACCCCAAGGTAGCTAGAGAGCATCCAATGACGGGAATAGTATGGAGCTTACCCTGGATGGCACAACATACAGAGGCCGTACTGGCCGGCTCAACAAGGCATGTTGCCAGGAGTAAGGTGGCCCTCCATATAGCCTAAGACAGGATGTTCTCTCAACCAATCTTTAAAGACTGTGCTTTAAAGGAAAGGGGGAATTGTCAGAGACCAAGGAGTTAAACGGAACAAAGCAAAGACCCTCTAGCCTTGAGCAAACCACACCTGGTTGAGTCATCTGCACAAAATACTTCTCGGAATAACCGCAGGTTGTGTCGCTTGGGTTAGCACAATGGCCAAAAGAATAGCCTGACCCACCCCTAACCTTGAGATTTCCCGTTCTTGTTATCGCAAAAACTCTCCATCCCCCCCTCTATACTCCCTTCCTTACACTCAGGGTATATAAACCCTGCTTTACTTTTAATAAATGAGACCTTGACGCGACTCAGATTGTCTCTGTCTTTCTTTATGCGCCTGGTCTCCTTCCTCTCTTTCCCCCATTGGTTTTCTTCTCTTAGGAGGTGCCTCCTCGAGCCTGACGAATAACGGAACCCGCGGGACGGGAGATATAGGCATGAGACACTGGCACCCAGCTGACTTTTCCTTTTTTTCTAGACACCTGTTGCATTGATGGTACTTGTAGTTAATACTGATATCATTTGTGTGTAGACATAGTGAAATTCATAATTTTTATTTAGCATGCCTTTAAATAAAGGATTAATAAAAATCAGATGTTGCTTTTTCTCTTTTGCCAGTCCTGGGGCTTGAACACTATCATTGGGCTTTCCTCATGGCTAGAGCTCTATCACTTGAGCCAAAGCACCACTTCCAGCTTTTTTCTATGTATGTGGTACCAAGGAATCAAACCCAGGTCTTAATGCATGCTAGGCAAGAACTCTACCACTAGGACAAACTTCTGGCTCCAGATGTTGCTTTTTTCAAAACCAGTGTCTTTCCATCCTTGAAGTAAAGATTTTCCTATGCAAATATGTGTGGAGGTAAAGGAGTTGCTTTACTAAATCCCACTTCCACTGCCAGGATTAAGTATCCTTAAAATGACAGCTCAGAGTCGGGTGCCAGTGATTCATGCCTGTGATCCTAGCCACTCAGGAGCCAGATTGATAGATATCAGATAGATAGATAGATAGATAGATAGATAGATAGATAGATAGATAGATACATTGATGGGTAGATAGAACAAATAAGGCTAAAGTTGTGGTTCATGCATGCTTGCCTAGTAAATGGAGGCCCAGGACCTAAACCCTAGCAAGGCATAAAATATTTAAATAATACTCTGTGACTGGGAGCATGGCCTATGGGTAAAGTGCCTACCTAACATTCATAAACTCTTAGGTTTGATTCCTTGGTACCACATACATAGTAAAAGAAATGATCCCGGGGCTCAAATGGTAAGGCACTAGCCTTGAGAAAGCCCAAGAATATTGCCCAAGCCATGAGTTCAAGCTCCAAGCCTGTAAGAAATAAATAAGCAAACAAGTAACATTTAATGAATGGTGATTCATTTGTGTTGTTTGGATTTGTCTTCCTCACACTACCCTAAACAAATATGTATTTCACCATATAGAATATCAAAGTTAGATAACATTCTGAGACTTGGATAAAATAGTTATTAAAAGTTTTAATCCTTAGGGAAATGCAAACGTGAACTACTATGAAACATTTTGAATACTACAGATTGGTTGAGGCCAAGATCAAGCTGTACTACAGATATTGAAACACACAGAACAAGACATGGGTTTTTTATAAGTAAGAAATTTCAATTTATCTGACAGTTTTAAAAACTTCAGCTATAGGTGGGGCATAGTGGCTCACGCCTGTAATTGTAGAAGACTGAGATCTGAGGATCGAGGTTAATAGCCAGCTCTGGCACTAAACGAAGTATTATCTACTATTAAGCACCAGAAAAACAGAAGTGGTGCTGTGGCTCCAGGTTTATGGTGGTAGCCTTGAGCTGAAGAGCTCAGAGCCAGCATCCTAGCCCAGAGTCTAAGCCTCAAATCACTTATAAAAATATGTAGTGTAGCCAGACTCTAGTGGCTCACACCTATAATCCTAGCTACTCATGAGGCCAAGATCAGAGGATCATGGTTCAAAGCCAGCCCTAGCACTAAAGTCCATGAGACTTTTTTTGGCGGGGTGGGGGGGCTTCATCAGGCTTGAATTCAGCCTACGTGCACTCCCTTGAGCTATTCAGATCAAGGCTACTGCCCTATCCTTGAGCCAAGCCACACCACACTTCCCATTTTCTAGTGGTTAATTAGATATAAGAGTCTCTGGTCCTTTTGTACCCAGGCTGGCTTTGGACTTTGATCCTCAGATCTCAGCCTCCTGCATAGCCAGGATTTCACCCATGAGCCACAGTACTCAGCTCAGTCTATGAGACTCATTTCCTTTTATCACCAGAAAACCAGAAGTGGCACTGTGTCTTGAGGGGTATGGGAGTAGCCTTGTGCTGAAGAGCTCAAGGACAGTGCCCAGGCCCAGAGTTCAATTCTCACTACCTACAAAAAATAAAAATATGTGATGGAACCTGGGGCCTGTGGGCCACTTACATGTAAATCTGTCTATTCAGAGGCTGAATTTCAGATTCAGGCTATAAAGACAGCCTGGGCATGGGGCAGGAATGTTGCTCAATAGTAGAGAACTTCACACATCAACAAATGCTGGCGAGGATGTGGAGAAAGAGGAATCTTACTGCACTGCTGGTGGGAATGTAAATTAGTACAGGCACTAGAAGGTACCTGAAAAAACTAAAAATAGAACTTCCCTATGAATCAACCATGCCACTTCTGGGCATCTACCCTGAGGATCATAACCCAGGATATGATAAGGACACCTGCACAGACATGTTCATCGCTGCGCTACTCACAATAGCCAAGCTATGCAAACAACCCAGATGCTCCACTACAGATGAATGGATAAAAATGTGATATGAAATGAGCAAATTATGTTGAGTGAGATAAGTCAAGACCAATGGAACAAAAGGTGCCTGGTCTCATTGATATGTGGATACTAGATCCCAACAGTACAAGAGCAATGACTGAATATTTGGGTATTTGTTATTAACATTGTCTTGGAAATGTAAATATAACTACATAGACATAAAAATCTATGATGGCATATATAAACTATTTAGATATGTTATATAGATAGCTATGTGTCTGTGACATACAAACTCTCAGCTTAATTTTAATTATGTTTTAAAATTTATGTACCAGTAATGCATATAGAGATTCCCTTCTTGAATACTTGTTAAACATGACATTTGAAATATGATGTAAAAATCAGTGTTAATAAAATCTTTTAATAAAAAATACAAAATCAACAAAAAAAGGATAGAACTTGCCTAGCATACATGAATCGCTGGGTTTGATTCCTCACTACCACATAAACATGGCTAAAAGTGTGGAGTTATGGCTTAAGCAGTAAGGGTGGTAGCCATCACCAAAACAAATTCAAGAAGAGTTCACAGGCTCTGAGTTTGAGCCAGAGGCTATCAAAATAAAAAAATAAGAGCCTGGGCAAAATGTCTATGAGAATTACATATCAAAATCACCTTGCCTGGCTTCTAAAAAAATAAAAGGCAAAAAATAGATCTATAGACCCATTGATCTATTTATCAAGTGATAGAAGGCACGCCAGGGAGATTGTCCAGGCCCTGACTTGAAGCCCCAGATCTGGCACCAAGGGAGAAAATAAAACTGGTGGAATGAGATTTTTTGGTTTGGTGCCATTTTGGGGACTTGAAGCTAGGCCTAAGGTCTGTCCCTGAGATTCTCTTAAGTCAAGAGGGAATGGATCATGTCCCATGTTATGTCTTTAGTTTTTTTTCCAGTCCTGGGCTTGAGTTCAGGGCCTGAGCACTGTCCTTGGACTTTCTCAAGGCTAGAGCTCTACCACTTGAGCCTCAGCACCACTTCCGGCTTTTTTGTATGTGTGTGGTACCAAAGAATCGAACCCGGGTCTTTGTGCATGCTAGGCAAGCACTTTAACCAAACTTTAGGCCAAACTCCCAGCCCTGTCTTTAGTTTTTTGTTGTTTGTTTTTGGCTAGTCCTGGGGCTTTAAAGCAGGGCTTGAGAACTGGCTTTGAGATATCTCAAGGCTTGTGCTGTACCACTTGAACCACAGTACCACTTCATTTTTTCTGTGTATGTGGCACCAGGGAATCAAATTCAAGGCTTCATTCATGCTACCACTAGGCTACACTCCTGACCCTCACATCCCACCTTGCAGTGAGTTTTCAAACTTGTCCCTGTGTCCTAAAGCCACCACTGGGAAGCTTCACAAAGCTAGTCATATGACCAACATCCTTTTCCATTCTGACACATATTCTTGATTCTAAAGAAGAAGAAAAATGTGAAACAGACCCCAGGGGTGTCACCTGCCACAAAATCAATACCTATAGCACAAATACCATTGCTTGAAAATAGTACCTCAGTTTTCTTATCTCTTTACGTAAAAGCATATCTACTCATATATTAGAGGTTGAAGTTAGCAAACTCAATGGTAGCAAGTCAGCCAAAATGACTTCTTGTATAGATGAAAGTCTAGCCCAAGTGTTCTGTGTAAAAAGCTAATATGTGCAGCATGCTTCTTTCCAGGCCTTACTCCAAACAGATCCCTAGATCAGCTATTGTGTCATCTTGAAAATATCATACCTCATGCACACTTAGAAAATCTGCATGAACACCTCCAAGGAAAGGAGCAGCGTACAGCATAAAATTGTAGTGAAGACTTCCCTCTATTACTTTAAATTCTTTCATTTCATATTTGCACAAAGCAGTCTGGATCACTGGAGGCAAAGTGCTTCACTTATCAATCCCTTTACTTTGGTGGATGGAAAGGGGAAGATACCCCAAAACACAGCTGGGATCTTGAGGTTCAAGCTAGACCATCTTTGAGACACCTGGTATGTAAAATACAGCTTATGTGTCTCAACATCAAGGGTCCTATCTTACCACAGTCTACATCATCCATTGCCTGCATTCCTTTGGCTCTCTGTATACACCAGTAAATCCAGATTCACTCTCCCAAATGCAGCTCACTAGCCTCCCACTATGGTCCTATATGCTGGGACATCAGACTGTACGTAGAAAAGAACAGTGTTGGGGTCAGGAAATTGGCCTAGGGATTGAGTGCTTACCTAGCATGCATGAAGACCCAGATTTGATTCCTTGATACCACATACATAAAAAAGCTGAAAGTACAGTTAGAATGGCCAGGATCAAGAAAACTAATAACAGATACTGGAGGGGATGTGGCCAGGAGGGATCACTAATACACTGTTGGTGGGAGTGCAAACTCATTCAACCACTATGGAAAGCAGCATGGCAGTGCCTCAAAAGGCTAAACATAGAGCTCCCCTATGACCCAGCAATTCCACTACTTGGCATTTACCCAATCATCCAGAAACAAGGACAGACTAAATCCAACAGCACAACAATGTTCATTGCAGCACTATTTACCATAGCAAAGATATGGAACCAACCTAGATGTCCGTCAGTTGATGAGTGGATCAACAAGATGTGGTATTTGTACACAATGGAATTCTATGCTGCTGTCAGAAAAAACAACATTGCCCCATTTGTTAGGAAATGGAAAGACTTAGAAAAGATCATATTAAGTGAAGTAAGCCAGACTCAAAGGAACTTAGGCCCAATGGTTTCCCTCAATTGTCATAATCTGTAGAAACCTTGGGCTCCCCTAGCAGAGATTTGCAATAGAGCAAAACCTTGATACAAAAGGCCATATAGTAGGACGTTAAATGAAAGGATCTCTAGGATATAGAAAAAAAGCCATATAATGAATGATTGTTGTTCTTAAGGTACGATGTTATCTGTCCCTTGGTTATCTCATATTGTTACAGTATCTCACTTTGTTACCTGATATATTGGATATATTTGTATTTGGTTATTTGAAATTGGATAGGGAACGGGGGAAAACAAGATGAGGGGTGGGGGTGGGGGGGAGGGAAATGGGGACCAAGACATGTGAAAGGGTATCAATGTATGGGAATTAATGCACCATCTATTTGGAAAATATCATGTAACCCTTCTATTAATTACAATAAAAAATATATGAAAAAAATAAAAATGAAAAAAAAGAAAAAGCTGGAAGTATTTCTGTGACTCAAGTGGTATAGCTCTAGCCTTAAAGCTTATGGACAATACTCAGGCCCTGAGTTCAAGCCCAGGACTGGCAAAAGAAAAAAAAACCAACTCTGATTTGTATTCAAGAATTTGAACAGTTACATTTTAATAAAATTAAAACAATTTATGATATAAACATTAGACATCAATCAATAGTAAAATAAATACTTGCCAGTAGCAGGGGTTGGGGGAGGAGGCAGGCTCTAGCACTATATTGTGCTCAAAGTTGCCCGCAGGCAGAAAGGCTAATTTAGGGTCCACAATGTTATCTACCACTTTATGAAAGACAAGTGCTCTTCCTGACACTTACTCAGTTTACTAAATTTACAAATGGAGAAATTTTCCATTAATCGCACCAGGGTTAGTTGATCCTGCTAACCAAGAGCTTTGTCAGTTTGAACTCTTTATGGCAGATCTAGGCAGTGTTAAAGTCAATGGAAAAAGTACTGCTTGTTCTTCTTCAGAAGTATCTCTAGTTCGTTCTGCTACATTTTGGGTTAAGGCCAAGTTGGGTGTCCATACAATTCAAAACTGAGTTTGGCCTTTCTAAAAAATGAAAAAAAAAACACATGCCATCCACAGGCTTCGTACAGTGGTAATGGCTCCAGATCTCCATTTGTCACCATCGCGGACATCACTGGTGGCTACTAGGTCATGAGTTCTGGGGTGACAGCATTCTGTAGGCCCAAATCTGAGAATGGAAATAAATGTAGGATTATTGGAGAAGTTCTGGGGTGACCCAAATGACATGTGGTTCTAATAAAAAAGCTGTAGAATGTGAATTTGGACTGAACATGGATGAAGAAGTAGGGTGGATTTAATGAGTGGCATGCCTGTTTTCTTTCTAAGAGAGGGCACACATTACCTGGAAGAGAATATCTATAAAAGGCCATTGTGCCAAACTGGTAGTAATAAGGACCCATGGCCAATCACCAGCATTGGAGACCTTCCCTAGGGACCCAGTTCCATCTACACCCACAAGCTCTCAGGTGCTTACACAAGGATTCTCCCGCCTTGTTCTTGGTCTGATAGGTCACTGGTTCTTCCAGCTGGTCAAGGAGAATGTGTAAACGGAGGAGCAGGTCCGAGGAGGGCATGTTAAGCATCTCATAGAATATGAGTTCATGCAGGGTGTATCTGTTCTTGCGATCACAGAAATCATCAGAAGAAAAGTCCATCCACATCGTGAAGATGGAACAAAGGGTGCTGTGGGCAGATTGGTGACAGGAAAGTGAGATATCCTCCCTATCATCAGGACCCTCCCACCATTGTCCCTTTCTGGCACAACTCCCATGCAGACGCTGTTCATCTTAGATGCACACATGCAACTTTTGAAAGTAGACACTCCTGTAAGCAGAAAGAGCTTACAGAAACATCTAGAGTACAAGTTTTCAAAATTTCATTGAGAGAGGCAATTTTAACACTGATTGTAGACTTTCTGCACAGAGCCCTCCCTGTCATCCCTGAGACTGGAAGCACACGTACAACTGGGTGCTCTGCCATCCACTCAAGTACAAGCATCAACCCCCTGCTGCAAATCACAAGTGGTATGCAAAGGAGAAATTTGCACTTAGAGTCAGAAGCTCCAAAGACCCCAGTTTCAAGGACAGCCCTTCCCTTTGCCCCAAAGTCCACTTACTTCTTCCCTTGCTCATCTTTCTCACAGTTAGGCAGGAGCAATTTGTACCTGATAAAGAAGTAGAGGAAAGTCACCCCGTGCCTCTCTTTTTCAGAATTAGGAGGACATCTATGGGGTTGGCTAAATCACAGTTGAGAATATATAACACGAAGGCACATAGGATAAATCTATCCTTTTCTCTGAAAAATTGAAGAGGTTTGAATGCATGTGTCCAAAATAAATGCTCTTCAGGGTGACAGTGGCTTGTGTCTGTAATCCAAGCTATTTGGGAGGTTGAGCTCTGAGGGAAAGAGTTCAACACTAGTCTGTGAAGGAAATTTCCATGAGACTGTTATCTCCATTAACCAGCAAAGAGCCCAAAATGGAGCTCAGAGACACAAACCAGGTCCAGAATTCAAGGCACAGCATCAGAACCAAAAATAAAAATGCTTCATATATATCAGTAAATGAGGAAGCCCAATATCTTCTTTTCTATAGTAGACATATTGTCCTTAGTCCACCCTCTTCCTGGCCACCATCTACATTACTCCACAGGCATCTAAGATTGCTTTTGAAACCTTAATTGGAAATGTGGTTTCCTAGGGTTTCAGCCATGTGAGGGCTGAAGTTGTGTGCCAGTGTCTTGTGCTTTTGATCATAGCCTCTCAGTAAGTAGACTTCTGAGGCTTCGGTAGCTTCTGAGGGAAATGAAATGTTCTGGGTAGTGAGGCCTAGGAAACAGGACAAGTTGTCCACTTGTCTTATCCCACATTCCTAATACAACACCCCAGTGGGAACACACAGGCTCTAAGATGCTGAGTATTCCCAAGTCTTAGCCTGGTAAGGGTGAGTAGCCCTGAGCTTGAAGAAGGAACACTCAATTTCAAAACAAAATAGCCAGCACTTGCTCCATTGTCCCACAGAATCTATAATTGTGTAGAAAGTTTTGAAGAAAGAGAAGATCGCCTTTTCAGTGGGCAGGGACCAGGTTCATCAGCAGGATCTCCAGCAGGCCTGCCTCTGGGCTCCACAAGTTACAGGGCAAATTCACAGTCTCTCCTGAGTCATTTTCACTCTAAGAGATAAAGACAAAGTATCTTTTAAAAGTGGAAATGGGAGCACATTTCAAATTGAGTAATTGTGACAGAGTAGCTTGAAAACCACACAGAAAATGTTCTATCATTATTGGCACTGAGAAGCACACAAGATGAAGGTATCTTGACTATATCTCTCCTGAGTTGCCTTGTGTTTCCATTGATTTCTTGGTGGAAAATATACCGAGGTGTTGAACTGGTGGCTGGCCACAGTTCCAAACTCTCCAGGCTGGAGAGACACACCCATGCCCTGATTTCCTGAGTCCTGAGTCACCTGGCATTCTCATACAGCAAGAGAACATCTTTCTCCTTCCAGAGTCACAGGCCAAGTGAGCTGGCTTGACCTGACTCTCAGTTATAGTTCCTGGCTATCAGGGTTCTGTGTTCCATTCCATTGTGAAGGCAGTAGGATCACTGCTCAGGGCCCAATGACATAAGCTGCTTCTCACATAAGACCTACCTGAAGGCAAACTGGAAGCCAAATCCCCCTTCCCACTGCACAATGTGTACACGTAGACCAAGTAAAAGCCACATCTTGTCTTTTGAATCCTGAATTCCTCAGCTACTCCTAGGTTCTGTCCTGGATTGTGCTTCAAGGAGCCATGAGTCATGTGTCATGAGTGTCGTGTGTCATGTGTGTCATGAGTGTCGTGTGCATGTGTGTGTCGTGTGTGTGTCGTGTGTCATGAGTGTCGTGTGTGTCATGTGTCGTGTGTCATGTGTGTCATGTGTGTGTCCTGTGTGTCGTGTGTCGTGTGTGTATCACATGTGTGTATCACATGTGTGTCTCACGCACGACACACATGACACACACATGACACACACATGACACACATGACACACACATGACACACAACACACATGACACACACATGACACACACATGACACACACATGACACAAATGACACACACATGACGCACAACACACATGACACACATGACACACACGACACACACACATGACACAAATGACACACACATGACACACAACACACAACACACACAACAAACACGTGTGTGTCGTGTGTGTCATGTGTGTTGTGTGTGTGTCATGTGTGTGTCATGTGTGTCATGTGTGTGTCATGTGTCGTGTGTCATGTGTGTGTCGCGTGTGTGTCGTGTGTGTCGTGTGTGTCGTGTGTGTATCACATGTGTGTATCACATGTGTGTCTCACACACGACACACGTGATACATGTGACGCACATGACACACACATGACACACACATGACACACATGACACACACATGACACACAACACACACATGACACACAACACACACATGACACACATGACACACGACACACACACATGATACAAATGACACACACATGACACAAATGACACACACACGAAACATATGACACACGCAAAACACATGGCACACACATGACACTTTGAAGACTTGTGCTACATTCCTCTGCCACCCAGGACAAAGATCAGAGCTTCAGTTTTGATTTATGAGTTTCTATGGTACAAAATCATTCTCTCTGATGGAAGAGTAGAATTGCATTTTGTGTTATATTGGATAAATGCCCAGAAGTAGAATGGCTGGATCATAGGGAAGCTCTAATGTTTCAACTTTGAAGAACCTCTGTACTGCTTTCCAGAGTGGTTGAACAAGTTCACATTCTTACCAGTAGTGTAGTAGAGTTCCTTTTGGCCACATCCTACCAGTATTTGTTATTATTACTTTTTTGATAATGGCCATTTTAACTCCAGTAAGGTAGAATCTCAACGTTCTTTGTATTTGTATTTCTGTATATTAAGTGAAGTAAGCCAAACCCAAAGAAACAGACTGCTTGATTTCTCTTATTTGTGGTAACTAAATCAATCTGCAAGTAAACACACTCAATATTACAAGATAAAAAAATACACTGGGACATGATAAATTATACAGGTCTCCAGACATTGACACAGTGAGACCAAAGGATAATCTTGGCAGAGGATCACAAAGATTCAATAGCTATGTGCATATAAAATAATATCTATTCAACTTCAGGAAGCAGAAAGAAGAGGGTATTTTAAAAAATTTGTTGGGCCAGGAGTTTGGCCTAGTGGTAGGGTGCTTGCCTAGCATGCATGAAGATCCGGGTTCGATTCCTCAGTACCACATACATAGAAAAAAGCCAGAAGTGGTGTTGAGGCTGAAGTGGTAGAACTTTAGTCTTGAGAAAGTCCAAGGACAGGGCTCAGGCTCTGAGCTCAAGCCCAGGACTGGCAAAAAATAATTTGTTGCTGTTTGTTTTTGTTTTGTTAATCTGTTTTTGAGAGGATGGGACTAAAGGTTAAAAAATTGCAGCAGTGATACTCACCAGGTGAGGATGAGGGAAAAAACAGGGAGAGAGCAAGGGAACGGGTGACACTGTTAAAAATGTATTCAATACTTGACTTATGTAACAGCAACCCTCTGCACATTACCCTACAAATACATACACACATATTTAAGAGTTCATATAGCAAGGGCTTTCCCATACCTGTTCATTCCATTTACAGTCACCTACCTTCAGCCTCATGTGTTTTTATGCCTTCTCCAGCCTCAGAGCTTCCCATAGACCTGGCATGCTTTATCTCCCCAACCTATCTTCCTAGTTTTACCTATACCACTTTTGCTATATGACAACTACTGGTTTGCTTAAGTGACATTTCCTATGAGACCATTTTTCTGATATCTGTAGTAAAGTTGACCACCATGGTATGAGTAATTCTGTAGTTCTTCACAGTATCCCTGAAATTTATACAATGGAGTAAATTAAGAATCTTGCTTTTACTTTTTAACTATGTTGGCAATAGATGAAGTAAACACATGGGAATGGGTATCAATGTTCAAGAAATAATGTACCCACTACCTGATGAATGTTACTGTAACCCCTGTATATATCATTTTGACAATAAAATACAATTAAAAGAAAAGAAAAAATAAAGAACCCTGTGATTGCCAGGCAATTGAGGCATTAAAAAATAAAGACAAAAACCAGTCTTCCAGTCCATTTTATTTAAAAACATCTCATCATGTCTTAAGCAGTGATCTTCTATTAACATTTATGTCTAGCTCGAGGGTAATCAACAGAAACTTATTTCTGAATTAATTAATATCCCATTGAGAACACATTTCATAGTGTCTCCAAGAAATTTCAGTACAACTAATGATCTTGCACATTCGTCAAAATGTTTAGGATTTTGAAATGCAGAAACATTGATAACATTTAACCAATTAAATGGTCAGACTTTAGTGTAATAAATATTGAAAAGACATCAAAATCTTTTATGTACATGGGTTCCTAAGTTTTTTAATTATTTTAAAACTTGCAGTTTTATTTGGTATCTTTAATAGTTGCAATTAAAAGCAATTATTGATTAATAAACTTAAATATTTAGTACCTAAATATTCAGTACCTAATGAATTATTTTATTAATAATTGATTTTTTAGCATTTATTTCTTTGGATAAGTAGATGAATTAATAAATGGAGATTATCGTAATTTTTAATTCATAACTATATACTTAAATTGTATATTTTATAATTTTTATTTTATATTCCTTTGTATTATAATTAATAGAAGGGTTACATTATATTTGCCAGATAGAAGGTGCATTATTTCACATATATTGATACCCCTTCTCATGTTTTTGTCCCAGTTTCCCTCCCTTGATTCCCTCGTCTTGTATTTCCCCTTTACTATCCTATTTCAGATATTTTATAATTTTTATTCACAATTTATGAATTGCAGACTAGGTCAAATACAATAGAAGCATTTGTTTTTTTTGTATGAATTAGTGGCTCATTAGTAGTAAAACTTTTTGAATGTATGTTCATAAGTTTGACTAATAAAAAATTAAATTAGAACTATAGTATCATATTTTTGGAAAAATTATGGGCCAACTAATTTTGTGTTTTATTTCGGATTGAGTGGCTCAGTCAACTAGACGTAATCTCTGAAAAGTTCTCTTTGGAGTCCAAAGTATTTTAAATTAATTATTTTATGAGTATGGAACCGTAATATAGATTCTGGCATAAAAGCCTATAATAGGGGGTTGGGAATGTGGCCTAGTGGTAGAGTGCTTGCCTAGCATTCTTGAAGAAGCCCTGGGGTTGATTCCTCAATACCACATACACAGAAAAATCCAGAAGTGGTACTGTGGTTGATGTGGTAGAGTGTTAGCCTTGAGGAAAGCCCAAGGTCAGTGCTCAGGCCCCAAGTGCAAGCACCAGGACTAGCCAAAAAAAAGCCTATTATATACCACAAAAAATGATCTAACAAATGTGATTATTTTGACATCAATTCTCACTATACAAAAAACAGTCAGTTTCTTCCTTGTGAATGAAGATGATTAGGGAAGCATGTAAAGTTATCCACTTCATTTGGGTTTATGTTCTGGTCTGATATCTTCTATTTAGAAGTAGTTTTCTAAGGCAATTTGTATCATTGTCAGCATGTGTCTTCTGGGAATCAGAGGCAATTAACTGCCAAATTTGCCAGTGATCTCTTTTGTTGTATGACGACCTGCAAAACACTTTTCCTAACCAGACAGTTTATAGGTTTTCTCTTAGTGACAAAGGGAATAATACAGCTTAGAGCTTACAATGGTATATGTGCACTAAATGAAGAAAAATGTTTCATGGCTTATTCTTTGCATGAAATAGATGAAAGTACCTTCACACAGTCCCGGCAAACACATTTTAATACTAGGAGGCAATGATACATTTATATTTCACTAGGGACTGATGTCATTCATCCAAGCAATGCTGCTGAGTGCCCACAGATTAATGGTGAAGGGAATGTTGTGACTGTCCACTTTGACCTAGTCACCCAGTATTATATGCATGTCAGTTTATTAGGTCTCACCACTTTTTCAAGAGGTAGTGTCTCATTGCCCTATTCATATGGAAATAGAAAGACTTGGAAAAAATTATATTAAATGAAGTAAGCCAGACCAAAAGAAACATAGGGTGCATGATTTTCCTCACTTGTAATAATTAGAATGTGCCTATAAATCTACATGTAAACTTTATGAATAGTAAAAGACAAAATATTATACTTTGGTCAGGACTCTAAAGCATTCACACAGGGAGACCAAAGGAGGATATTCTTAGGAGAGGATCACAAGGGCTCAGTAATTATGTGCATATGATCATAGAAAATGTTGCTGGTTATGGAATTGAACTCCAAGAAATGAAAACAAGAAGTTTTCTTTTTATTATACTGTTTGTGGTTCTGTTTTTCTTCTGATTTTTCCCTTTTGTCTCTGTTTTTGATTTCTCTACCCTTTGTCTAGTAAGTGATTAGGGGAGAAGAAGGAAAATCACAAAAATGGTAGAACAAAGGGAGACCTAATTCAGCAATGATACTCACTAGACACTATGTTTGACACTACGTTTGAAGTGACTTATATAATTAATAATCCCTTTGGATATCACCTTTAGAATTAAAAAGAAACATAAAAAAGATATAGTGTCTCATTAAAGTACAAGGCCATATAGTACTTAGTCCTTTGATATTTGCAGTTGTGAGATTATTCTGTGAACATACCAAGATAGGCTTACTGAAGGAATATTGAGTAATCATGCTTTAGAGTCAGACAGGGTCTACTTAGTGTCTGCTATATGGCTTAGAGAATGGTAGTTGAGACCGGTTCTGGATCTGCTTTTGTTTTTCTCAGTCTGAAAAATGAAGATACTGTTGTTTGTCTTTAAGTGTTGTAAGAATTAGAATACCTAACTTCCCCAAATATGATAAGTAGACACTAAAGGATTCTTATCTTGAAATTGGGGCACTGAGCGGTATTCTTTTTATATTTAATCAAAGTTAAGCAAGAAAATGTATCTTGTAATAATACAGAAAAAAAATGAAGTACTCCTTTGCCATCTAGGTTAAAGTAACTGATTTTAAGTTTGGTACATAGATTTTGTCAATTGCACTTTTTCATGTTTTCAGGAACTAGGCTATATAGAGAGATTATTGTTCATTTTTCAAAATAGGAATATTCATTAATTTCCACCTTAATAAATAGTGTACTTAGATATTTTTATGTTTTAATTTTTTCATAACTGTGCTATGTATATAGTATAGCATGGAACTTTGGAAAATAAGGAGATCTTCATTATTTCAAGTATGAGCTGTAATCAGATTATGCTAAATACTTCTCCATTTTGCCAAAACAAAATCAAACCCCTAAAGCCTGGGGGAGGAATTGTATAATTTGCAAATGATGATAGCCAAGATATTAAGAACAGTCACATATAT